>NC_139989.1:56325739-56500739 GCF_964263955.1 Coregonus lavaretus | reverse complement strand
CCTGACGCCTGCACCGCTCCTACCACTGACCTCCTGAGACAGGGGACGATGCAAGCAGCACAACACATTAACAGCAAAAACACAATTACTAGGGTCAGAAATCCAGTAACCACCATAGAAGAGTACTCACCAAACCAGTCACTCAGCCAGGAAATAAGACAACATCCACAAAGAACAAGTATACCCATAGAAGCTATAACTTCACCCAGAATAGTCACAACAATAGTTTTCCATTTACCAAATATGTTATCAAACCAACCGTTTATGGAGCTATCAATACCAGAGTTCTCAACCAGTTCGTTCGCCAGCGTGGTGATGGTCACTCAAGCGCTTTGGTCACGGGCCCGTCCGGTGCTATATTGTTGGAGATGAAAGTACAGCACATATATCCAAACAGAACACAAACCCCGTCCCGCTCAGCCAAAAGCATATCTAAAGCTGTTCTATTCTGCCATGTCATTAAGCTAGTTACCGCTGTCTGCTCAGCTAATCCCTTTATTGCATCACGAGTGTGGTTTATAAATACTTTGCTGGTTATATTAAATATAATTTATCCAATCTACATTTTTATTAATTGTTGACCACCAGAAAATACTTGATTCAAACCCAGCTGCGATCTGATTGTGGATCCCATCAATATATATATATCCTTTCATCAAAGGCTCCCGGGAGGAGGTCCTACTTTCTATGTGACAACTCACCAGTCTCTGACACGTTTGATTGTTTGCGTATGTAGGTGAGTTCACAATCAGTTATCACCACACATCCATCAGATGTCAGCACGGGCCTGGTTTTGGCTCCTATAATCCTCTTGCTGCAACAAAGAGGAGAGATTAGACTCGAAAAACAATTTAGAATCCCCTGTGACTTCAAATTGAGGCAACCCAGGTCGGGACGACCCCGTTATCGGGCTTGCATGGAGGATAAACCTGACAGAGAGTCAAAGCCTGTCAAGGGGAACGGAGTAGTTGTCAACCCTGGTTTGGCTGTCCCACAGGCAAAACAGTCCTCTTTAGACATAGTTTTTTGCCGTATACTGAATCCATTCCAACCACAGGTTAAGATTTCTATACCCCGTTTCCACCTGTACTACTTCCTCCAGGTCTATAGTTTTGCACTATCTTTACCACAGCCCCGGTCTCACTACCTCCCTCAGAGAGGTTTACTCTAGAATTTCCCCTTTCCCTACGTCTAGCTGTCTCCTATGCCTTTTCAACTTGTGTTAGGTTAACTACTACTTCTGGCTGAAACAGGAGGGTCCGTGTGTGTTAGGAATATGGCCCCCACAATCAGACAGCTACCTACCGTCGGGAGACCTGTGAATCCCCACCCTTGCCCTGAGAACATGTCAGATGCCAGAGGCCAACCCATTGCTTTACCTTCTATCGAACTCACACAGGGATGATCAGACAGGGTAAGGGAATCTTCGTTAAGGAGGCAACCCCCGGACCATAGTGGTGATCGGATCTTTCTCCTAACTCTGTGTTTGTTCGTCAGGTGTAGCTGGTTTTGTACAGTGTGTGACATGCACCCAGATGGATCTCTCAGCTTTTCTGCTGGCAAAGGCAGTGCTTGGTAGGGCCCTTCCCGCCAGGCCTGATTCAGTCTCCTGGTTAGATAGAGTGGGTCACCTTCTCCTTTAGTTCACCTGTGGGGCACAAAACCTCTGACATACAGGTGTGGTTAATAAACTATCATACATGTTTTTTTTTTTTAAAGTATTTTGTCCTCTCCTTCGTATATATTTAATAAAGTATTTTGTCCTCTCCTTCGTATATATTTAATATTTAATCCAACCATCCCCCTCTTTGACACATGATTTGGCCATGTGTCAATATTACCACCTACCTAAACAATCACTTTAGTTAATATCGGTATTTCATTATCCAATTGCCATTCCTCCACTCTCTCTTCTGTTATTTATGGTTCAAATCAAATATATTATTACCAAATTATAATCTCCTTCACAATTTTCACAGTACTATAAATTACCCTCAACTTAGTAAAATAAACTATGCTAAAATCTTCCTCTCATGCCTTTAGAATGTACTAGTGTGGATGATTAATTAACACCAGAATGTTAAAACAGAGTTCAGAGGCCATTGAAATCATTTAACGAACTGTTTAATCCCATAGTATACTAAACAATTACCATTATTCTAAATATTTCATAAATGTTAGTTATCCCAAGTGTTCATTAAGTCCTCATGACATTCATTCTCATAAGAAATCATATATACCCCAAACTCAGCCAAAACTTTAAAAAATCCATAAAATTCACTGTGTGCACCTTTAAGACCTATAACCCTTGACCTGCTGAAAACCCTCCAAAATTGAAACAACAAGACTTTATTAACATCATACTAGGTGTGTTGTTTTCTATTTGAAAACCCCAATTAAAAAACAACAACCAAACAGCCAGGTCATGAGGACTCCTGATTTCCACTCCTAGGTGTTGACTAATAGTCTCACTGTCTCTAATTCAACACAAAACCCCATCATCCAATTAATTTTCATACCCATTACTGTCAATGCCAAATTAGGTTTCTCTGTTCCTGTTGAAGTGCTAAGTCAATAGTAGCCAATTCAAACACCTCACAATTTGGATCAAAGGGTTCCTTAGTCTTCCCCCCACTAGAGTCTACTATTTCTCCCTCAAGGACTAGTCACGCCTTATCTTCCTCTTTCTCACACTCAAAGCTGGGGGATGGACTCCTCTCTCCTGTCTGACTTTCTCTCATGATGGATTGCATGTCTCTCTGAGGCTATTACACAATTCAGTTATTTTCCCAACATACTCTCCGTAATCGGCCCATTGCAAAAGTGTCCTATGGACATCCCCTGAAACCCACTGCCCTCTAACGGCAGCCCAAACCTTACTATACCTGTTTTGGGGTGGGTCATTCTTTCTACCGCTCTGGCCACGTCCTGATGAGTTCATGGCCTGTCTGCTAAATGGCATATTATTATTATTACTGTATACATCTAAGGTTGCTTGGGCCCCTTTCATTCCCCTCCAATAGATTAGGTAAGGCTGTCAGTGGGTACTGGCCCCCTCAACTCTCTCTCTCTCTCTCTCTCTCACTGCTTATTTCTCCTTTACACACCTTATGTATCTGTTTAAGCATGGATTCGAGTTTATCTCCGTCCAGACGTCCCTCAAAACCATACCTCTCCCTCCACCTGGTTATATAATGGAGATTTGAAGCTATCCCTGGACTCCATTTTAATTACATCAAGCATTTCTCGTCCCCAGTAAATTCTGGGACCTCTTGTGAGGATTTGCCCCCCCCCATGGTTGGTACTGTTAAAAATCCCTTAGCCACCTCTTCTATATTATAAGTCAATTTAACAAGTAATTCTAAATAGCTTCACACAACACGGGGCGGCAGGTAGCTTAGTGGTCAAGAGCATTGTGCCAGTAACCGAAAGGTCGCCGGTTCTAATCCCCGAGCTGACCAGGTGAAAAATCTGCCGATGTGCCCTTGAGCAAGGCACTCAACCCCAATCGCTCCTACAAGTCGCTCTGGACAAGAGCGTCTGCCAAATCACCAAAAATGCAAATGTAAATATTCTCTACTTTCTCACCCATCTCATCCCTCGTCAGAAACCCACAGGCACCTCTCAAATAATCACCCCGTGGTGTTCCCAGCCAACTCCCAGTCTTTCCTCGCTCCAAAAGCCACAGTTTCGCTCTCTCCAGCCCCTCCCCTCGCAACTCTCTCTTCAGCTTTTGAGGAGAGCGGGCTTTTTGAAGAGCTGTTTTTCGTTTTAGTGTTCCAAATATTCTGCCGTTTTTTAAAGTATTTTAGTCTATTTATTTAAAACAAATCATTCTCACCTAATTAGTTAAAGTTGGTGCATATTTATATTTAAATAATAAACCAAATTGTTTCAACACAACTATTCAAAACCAGTTCAGTCACACAATTAATCACTTTAGCTTTATGTTCCCAATTGTTTTAACGGGTTATATGGTTTAAGCAACCACAAACCCAACAGTTATCCCCAAATTATACAGTTTGGACAGGCACAGACGTCTTTGAGCCCCAATTAGTTTTCTATCAAGGGATACTGGTTTATCATTCACACTCTCATTCATACGACCACACTCTCACTGTCTAACCTTTTATCATGCTTCCTATGATTTTTAAGTCATAAACCGTACTGTCACACCACTTGTGTAGAATAACTTCTATGGGAGTCAGACCCTCTAACCATAGGTCACACTGTTTATTTAAAATACATCCTATGGGAGTCACACCCTCTAACCATAGGTCACACTGTTTATTTAAAATACATCCTATGGGAGTCACACCCTCTAACCATAGGTCACACTGTTTATTTAAAATACATCCTATGGGAGTCACACCCTCTAACCATAGGTCACACTGTTTATTTAAAATACATCCTATGGGAGTCACACCCTCTAACCATAGGTCACACTGTTTAATTAAAATACATCCTATGGGAGTCACACCCTCTAACCATAGGTCACACTGTTTAATTAAAATACATCCTATGGGAGTCACACCCTCTAACCATAGGTCACAATGTTTATTTAAAATACATCCTATGGGAGTCACACCCTCTAACCATAGGTCACACTGTTTATTCGCTTTAAAGTGCCACCTATGAACTTCTAGTCATAGTTTGCACTCCCATGGGTTTAACCATCACAATTATCAAACATTTGCATAGTACATTATGAAATCGAAGTAGTATACTGTAATTGTTATTTATAGTAGAATAGGGTTCACTTACATCAAACAGGTGCTTCACAAAATTAATTTGGATAAAGCCAATGTGCAAAACTTCAGTTATATTACAATAGGTGTTTTGCTTACCTTTATAGAAGCCCGGGCAATTTGTGAAACACGGTTCGATGACAGTGATGTCCAATAGGCTGGGTGAATTCCAGCGAAGTGAAGTTCCGCTACCAGATCACGTCGGGGTCACCAATTGTTAATAATTGCGTAATTCAAATCTGGTATTGGAATAAGAATCAAGAGATCTTCAATCCAAGCTTAATTTATTATATGCAAAATGTATGTATGATAAGTATGAAGGTTCGTATACGGGCTCACTGACAAACCACGCAGGGCCGACAGAGAACTAGAATTATTGTTTACAGATTCTTTCTCAAATACTCTGACAGAAAGCCTTCACTTCTTCTGTTGGCCAACCAGAGCAAAGGACTGAGTGTGGTTCAGCCAATCCGTTGGCGCAGGGGTGGGCCCAACTCCTCGGCACTCCATTTGTTACTAGACATGGTTGCTATGATAACCTGCGAAAGTCAGCACCCAGAAATACATCATCCCACTGTACTCAATGTTCAAGGACAGTTTCACAGAATACAAAGAGAGAGTGTTCGCAACACAAGTCTTATCTGTCCTACCCCCAATGTTCCCCACCCTGTTATGTGAAACAATCCATATCAGTATATTGCTCCTCATTAGTGCATTCCTTCCAAGCTATCCATCACATACAGATCCAATTATGAGAAAAATAAAACCCAACACTATGTTGACTTATGACAACTTCATGGACTAGGGCCCTTTAAAATAGGCGTTGCGGACGGAATCCAGACATTAAACCGAAATTCAACAATATTCAAAAATGTATTGAACTTAGTAAGAAATCAACTAAATCTATTCAACTTGTTAGAAAATGCATTCATTTGCCTAAGTGAATCATAAGACATGAACAAAATGCATCAGGTGATTCGTATTTCCATAAAACTTTCTGAAACGGCACAGGAATGCCCCTGTCTGTGTGCCGTGCGCGCGTATGTCTACACTTTGTGTAGCCGTTAGCGATGATGCTAATGATAACCTTCTTCTGGTAGGGAAGGTATGGCTTTCCCCAAAACCTTCTCAAGTAAATGTGAACTTCAAAGTAGCCTATGCCTGCCTGGCAGAATTATACCGTGATAATTTGCATCAATCCAGTGGCTATTTGTTTGACAAACTCTACAATCACATGAGCGCTACAGCAACACCGCTTAACCAAACAAAAATATCTTCTTCTTCTTCTTCTTCTTCTTCAATGAGGTTTAACTAAGGTTGGCATCCAATGTGTTGCATTACCGCCACCTACTAGACTGGAGCACAACTCCCTTATCTTTTTCTTGAAAAATAAAATAACCTACCATCTAACACTACACTCACGAATTCAGAAATATTACTAATAATTAACCCCACCCTTCTCCACTATTTAAATATATTTACTATTACCTCATGCCCTCAACCTGAAATGATGGGACATCGCCACTTAACACTCCCTGTAACTCTTCTGATGTCAAGTCTCGCACACCCAAATACCTCTCTGCAGCTGCCACCACAACCTCAATTTTTCTTCGACTTGGGTTCCATCCCTGCAGTATAATTAATAACCATTGCTATAAACGCTAAAAATCCAATCTTACTGAAACATATATCACTTTTTTGCCTATCCCTCTGTACTGGTACATATCTCCTACTCTCACCACTCCCCCCCTTGACCCCTCTTCCTCTACTTTCTTCACTGCCTCCGCATATTAAAGGTCTCTTCCTGGTGCACGCTTGCATTTAAAGGTAACTACACCCCAAAATCTAAATGTCTTCAATTTTTCCAAGACCTCAAAAATGGTCTCCTGATAGAGTTGAAACATTGTTGTGGACATAGAACATCCAACTGTGCTGTTTTTTCTATTAAAAAGGTGTACTTTTGAGAGCGAAAACCTGCAAAAACAGGGACAAACGGTCAACAGGGAAATCTAAAAGAAGAAAAGGGATCTTGGGAAAAAACGGAATGAGGCAAAACATCCAAGGGATTTTATAGTGCCCTAATGGACTACAGACATTGACAGTCTCCTAGACTAAAAACAAAGGCTGAATGTACTGCCTACATTTTGAGGGAAACGCACTGTCCATTATTTAATTTGATCAGGGCAGGGCAGGCAGTGCAGCACATACAAACTGCATTTAGTCCAATAGAAATACATGATATGATTAGGGTGATAAATAAAAGGCAATTGCTCCATGACACAAGAGTACACCCTACTGGAACAAAATGCTTACAGCACCTGGTATTCCCAGGCGGTCTCCATCCAAGTACTAACCAGGCCCGACCCTGCTTAGCTTCCGAGATCGGACGAGATCGGGCGTATTCAGGCTGGTATGGCCGTAAGCGAGGAAACAATTCTTGGTACACTATATAAAGTCAATGTGTCACTCACTCTGAAAGGGACACGGACAAATATCCACTTGTGCTTACATTTCCAGGCTATGTTTATGAGTCATGTATGGGGTGGTAGGGGGGGGTTGGGAAAGAGGCCATATCCTATGTTGACTTATGACAACTTCATGGACTAGGGCCCTTTAAAATAGGCGTTGCGGACGGAATCCAGACATTAAACCGAAATTCAACAATATTCAAAAATGTATTGAACTTAGTAAGAAATCAACTAAATCTATTCAACTTGTTAGAAAATGCATTCATTTGCCTAAGTGAATCATAAGACATGAACAAAATGCATCAGGTGATTCGTATTTCCATAAAACTTTCTGAAACGGCACAGGAATGCCCCTGTCTGTGTGCCGTGCGCGCGTATGTCTACACTTTGTGTAGCCGTTAGCGATGATGCTAATGATAACCTTCTTCTGGTAGGGAAGGTATGGCTTTCCCCAAAACCTTCTCAAGTAAATGTGAACTTCAAAGTAGCCTATGCCTGCCTGGCAGAATTATACCGTGATAATTTGCATCAATCCAGTGGCTATTTGTTTGACAAACTCTACAATCACATGAGCGCTACAGCAACACCGCTTAACCAAACAAAAATATCTTCTTCTTCTTCTTCTTCTTCTTCTTCAATGAGGTTTAACTAAGGTTGGCATCCAATGTGTTGCATTACCGCCACCTACTAGACTGGAGCACAACTCCCTTATCTTTTTCTTGAAAAATAAAATAACCTACCATCTAACACTACACTCACGAATTCAGAAATATTACTAATAATTAACCCCACCCTTCTCCACTATTTAAATATATTTACTATTACCTCATGCCCTCAACCTGAAATGATGGGACATCGCCACTTAACACTCCCTGTAACTCTTCTGATGTCAAGTCTCGCACACCCAAATACCTCTCTGCAGCTGCCACCACAACCTCAATTTTTCTTCGACTTGGGTTCCATCCCTGCAGTATAATTAATAACCATTGCTATAAACGCTAAAAATCCAATCTTACTGAAACATATATCACTTTTTTGCCTATCCCTCTGTACTGGTACATATCTCCTACTCTCACCACTCCCCCCCTTGACCCCTCTTCCTCTACTTTCTTCACTGCCTCCGCATATTAAAGGTCTCTTCCTGGTGCACGCTTGCATTTAAAGGTAACTACACCCCAAAATCTAAATGTCTTCAATTTTTCCAAGACCTCAAAAATGGTCTCCTGATAGAGTTGAAACATTGTTGTGGACATAGAACATCCAACTGTGCTGTTTTTTCTATTAAAAAGGTGTACTTTTGAGAGCGAAAACCTGCAAAAACAGGGACAAACGGTCAACAGGGAAATCTAAAAGAAGAAAAGGGATCTTGGGAAAAAACGGAATGAGGCAAAACATCCAAGGGATTTTATAGTGCCCTAATGGACTACAGACATTGACAGTCTCCTAGACTAAAAACAAAGGCTGAATGTACTGCCTACATTTTGAGGGAAACGCACTGTCCATTATTTAATTTGATCAGGGCAGGGCAGGCAGTGCAGCACATACAAACTGCATTTAGTCCAATAGAAATACATGATATGATTAGGGTGATAAATAAAAGGCAATTGCTCCATGACACAAGAGTACACCCTACTGGAACAAAATGCTTACAGCACCTGGTATTCCCAGGCGGTCTCCCATCCAAGTACTAACCAGGCCCGACCCTGCTTAGCTTCCGAGATCGGACGAGATCGGGCGTATTCAGGCTGGTATGGCCGTAAGCGAGGAAACAATTCTTGGTACACTATATAAAGTCAATGTGTCACTCACTCTGAAAGGGACACGGACAAATATCCACTTGTGCTTACATTTCCAGGCTATGTTTATGAGTCATGTATGGGGTGGTAGGGGGGGGGTTGGGAAAGAGGCCATATCCTATGTTGACTTATGACAACTTCATGGACTAGGGCCCTTTAAAATAGGCGTTGCGGACGGAATCCAGACATTAAACCGAAATTCAACAATATTCAAAAATGTATTGAACTTAGTAAGAAATCAACTAAATCTATTCAACTTGTTAGAAAATGCATTCATTTGCCTAAGTGAATCATAAGACATGAACAAAATGCATCAGGTGATTCGTATTTCCATAAAACTTTCTGAAACGGCACAGGAATGCCCCTGTCTGTGTGCCGTGCGCGCGTATGTCTACACTTTGTGTAGCCGTTAGCGATGATGCTAATGATAACCTTCTTCTGGTAGGGAAGGTATGGCTTTCCCCAAAACCTTCTCAAGTAAATGTGAACTTCAAAGTAGCCTATGCCTGCCTGGCAGAATTATACCGTGATAATTTGCATCAATCCAGTGGCTATTTGTTTGACAAACTCTACAATCACATGAGCGCTACAGCAACACCGCTTAACCAAACAAAAATATCTTCTTCTTCTTCTTCTTCTTCTTCAATGAGGTTTAACTAAGGTTGGCATCCAATGTGTTGCATTACCGCCACCTACTAGACTGGAGCACAACTCCCTTATCTTTTTCTTGAAAAATAAAATAACCTACCATCTAACACTACACTCACGAATTCAGAAATATTACTAATAATTAACCCCACCCTTCTCCAATATTTAAATATATTTACTATTACCTCATGCCCTCAACCTGAAATGATGGGACATCGCCACTTAACACTCCCTGTAACTCTTCTGATGTCAAGTCTCGCACACCCAAATACCTCTCTGCAGCTGCCACCACAACCTCAATTTTTCTTCGACTTGGGTTCCATCCCTGCAGTATAATTAATAACCATTGCTATAAACGCTAAAAATCCAATCTTACTGAAACATATATCACTTTTTTGCCTATCCCTCTGTACTGGTACATATCTCCTACTCTCACCACTCCCCCCCTTGACCCCTCTTCCTCTACTTTCTTCACTGCCTCCGCATATTAAAGGTCTCTTCCTGGTGCACGCTTGCATTTAAAGGTAACTACACCCCAAAATCTAAATGTCTTCAATTTTTCCAAGACCTCAAAAATGGTCTCCTGATAGAGTTGAAACATTGTTGTGGACATAGAACATCCAACTGTGCTGTTTTTTCTATTAAAAAGGTGTACTTTTGAGAGCGAAAACCTGCAAAAACAGGGACAAACGGTCAACAGGGAAATCTAAAAGAAGAAAAGGGATCTTGGGAAAAAACGGAATGAGGCAAAACATCCAAGGGATTTTATAGTGCCCTAATGGACTACAGACATTGACAGTCTCCTAGACTAAAAACAAAGGCTGAATGTACTGCCTACATTTTGAGGGAAACGCACTGTCCATTATTTAATTTGATCAGGGCAGGGCAGGCAGTGCAGCACATACAAACTGCATTTAGTCCAATAGAAATACATGATATGATTAGGGTGATAAATAAAAGGCAATTGCTCCATGACACAAGAGTACACCCTACTGGAACAAAATGCTTACAGCACCTGGTATTCCCAGGCGGTCTCCCATCCAAGTACTAACCAGGCCCGACCCTGCTTAGCTTCCGAGATCGGACGAGATCGGGCGTATTCAGGCTGGTATGGCCGTAAGCGAGGAAACAATTCTTGGTACACTATATAAAGTCAATGTGTCACTCACTCTGAAAGGGACACGGACAAATATCCACTTGTGCTTACATTTCCAGGCTATGTTTATGAGTCATGTATGGGGTGGTAGGGGGGGGGGTTGGGAAATAGGCCATATCCTATGTTGACTTATGACAACTTCATGGACTAGGGCCCTTTAAAATAGGCGTTGCGGACGGAATCCAGACATTAAACCGAAATTCAACAATATTCAAAAATGTATTGAACTTAGTAAGAAATCAACTAAATCTATTCAACTTGTTAGAAAATGCATTCATTTGCCTAAGTGAATCATAAGACATGAACAAAATGCATCAGGTGATTCGTATTTCCATAAAACTTTCTGAAACGGCACAGGAATGCCCCTGTCTGTGTGCCGTGCGCGCGTATGTCTACACTTTGTGTAGCCGTTAGCGATGATGCTAATGATAACCTTCTTCTGGTAGGGAAGGTATGGCTTTCCCCAAAACCTTCTCAAGTAAATGTGAACTTCAAAGTAGCCTATGCCTGCCTGGCAGAATTATACCGTGATAATTTGCATCAATCCAGTGGCTATTTGTTTGACAAACTCTACAATCACATGAGCGCTACAGCAACACCGCTTAACCAAACAAAAATATCTTCTTCTCTTCTTCTTCTTCAATGAGGTTTAACTAAGGTTGGCATCCAATGTGTTGCATTACCGCCACCTACTAGACTGGAGCACAACTCCCTTATCTTTTTCTTGAAAAATAAAATAACCTACCATCTAACACTACACTCACGAATTCAGAAATATTACTAATAATTAACCCCACCCTTCTCCACTATTTAAATATATTTACTATTACCTCATGCCCTCAACCTGAAATGATGGGACATCGCCACTTAACACTCCCTGTAACTCTTCTGATGTCAAGTCTCGCACACCCAAATACCTCTCTGCAGCTGCCACCACAACCTCAATTTTTCTTCGACTTGGGTTCCATCCCTGCAGTATAATTAATAACCATTGCTATAAACGCTAAAAATCCAATCTTACTGAAACATATATCACTTTTTTGCCTATCCCTCTGTACTGGTACATATCTCCTACTCTCACCACTCCCCCCCTTGACCCCTCTTCCTCTACTTTCTTCACTGCCTCCGCATATTGAAGGTCTCTTCCTGGTGCACGCTTGCATTTAAAGGTAACTACACCCCAAAATCTAAATGTCTTCAATTTTTCCAAGACCTCAAAAATGGTCTCCTGATAGAGTTGAAACATTGTTGTGGACATAGAACATCCAACTGTGCTGTTTTTTCTATTAAAAAGGTGTACTTTTGAGAGCGAAAACCTGCAAAAACAGGGACAAACGGTCAACAGGGAAATCTAAAAGAAGAAAAGGGATCTTGGGAAAAAACGGAATGAGGCAAAACATCCAAGGGATTTTATAGTGCCCTAATGGACTACAGACATTGACAGTCTCCTAGACTAAAAACAAAGGCTGAATGTACTGCCTACATTTTGAGGGAAACGCACTGTCCATTATTTAATTTGATCAGGGCAGGGCAGGCAGTGCAGCACATACAAACTGCATTTAGTCCAATAGAAATACATGATATGATTAGGGTGATAAATAAAAGGCAATTGCTCCATGACACAAGAGTACACCCTACTGGAACAAAATGCTTACAGCACCTGGTATTCCCAGGCGGTCTCCCATCCAAGTACTAAGCAGGCCCGACCCTGCTTAGCTTCCGAGATCGGACGAGATCGGGCGTATTCAGGCTGGTATGGCCGTAAGCGAGGAAACAATTCTTGGTACACTATATAAAGTCAATGTGTCACTCACTCTGAAAGGGACACGGACAAATATCCACTTGTGCTTACATTTCCAGGCTATGTTTATGAGTCATGTATGGGGTGGTAGGGGGGGGGTTGGGAAAGAGGCCATATCCTATGTTGACTTATGACAACTTCATGGACTAGGGCCCTTTAAAATAGGCGTTGCGGACGGAATCCAGACATTAAACCGAAATTCAACAATATTCAAAAATGTATTGAACTTAGTAAGAAATCAACTAAATCTATTCAACTTGTTAGAAAATGCATTCATTTGCCTAAGTGAATCATAAGACATGAACAAAATGCATCAGGTGATTCGTATTTCCATAAAACTTTCTGAAACGGCACAGGAATGCCCCTGTCTGTGTGCCGTGCGCGCGTATGTCTACACTTTGTGTAGCCGTTAGCGATGATGCTAATGATAACCTTCTTCTGGTAGGGAAGGTATGGCTTACCCCAAAACCTTCTCAAGTAAATGTGAACTTCAAAGTAGGCTATGCCTGCCTGGCAGAATTATACCGTGATAATTTGCATCAATCCAGTGGCTATTTGTTTGACAAACTCTACAATCACATAAGCGCTACAGCAACACCGCTTAACCAAACAAAAATATCTTCTTCTTCTTCTTCTTCTTCAATGAGGTTTAACTAAGGTTGGCATCCAATGTGTTGCATTACCGCCACCTACTAGACTGGAGCACAACTCCCTTATCTTTTTCTTGAAAAATAAAATAACCTACCATCTAACACTACACTCACGAATTCAGAAATATTACTAATAATTAACCCCACCCTTCTCCACTATTTAAATATATTTACTATTACCTCATGCCCTCAACCTGAAATGATGGGACATCGCCACTTAACACTCCCTGTAACTCTTCTGATGTCAAGTCTCGCACACCCAAATACCTCTCTGCAGCTGCCACCACAACCTCAATTTTTCTTCGACTTGGGTTCCATCCCTGCAGTATAATTAATAACCATTGCTATAAACGCTAAAAATCCAATCTTACTGAAACATATATCACTTTTTTGCCTATCCCTCTGTACTGGTACATATCTCCTACTCTCACCACTCCCCCCCTTGACCCCTCTTCCTCTACTTTCTTCACTGCCTCCGCATATTAAAGGTCTCTTCCTGGTGCACGCTTGCATTTAAAGGTAACTACACCCCAAAATCTAAATGTCTTCAATTTTTCCAAGACCTCAAAAATGGTCTCCTGATAGAGTTGAAACATTGTTGTGGACATAGAACATCCAACTGTGCTGTTTTTTCTATTAAAAAGGTGTACTTTTGAGAGCGAAAACCTGCAAAAACAGGGACAAACGGTCAACAGGGAAATCTAAAAGAAGAAAAGGGATCTTGGGAAAAAACGGAATGAGGCAAAACATCCAAGGGATTTTATAGTGCCCTAATGGACTACAGACATTGACAGTCTCCTAGACTAAAAACAAAGGCTGAATGTACTGCCTACATTTTGAGGGAAACGCACTGTCCATTATTTAATTTGATCAGGGCAGGGCAGGCAGTGCAGCACATACAAACTGCATTTAGTCCAATAGAAATACATGATATGATTAGGGTGATAAATAAAAGGCAATTGCTCCATGACACAAGAGTACACCCTACTGGAACAAAATGCTTACAGCACCTGGTATTCCCAGGCGGTCTCCCATCCAAGTACTAACCAGGCCCGACCCTGCTTAGCTTCCGAGATCGGACGAGATCGGGCGTATTCAGGCTGGTATGGCCGTAAGCGAGGAAACAATTCTTGGTACACTATATAAAGTCAATGTGTCACTCACTCTGAAAGGGACACGGACAAATATCCACTTGTGCTTACATTTCCAGGCTATGTTTATGAGTCATGTATGGGGTGGTAGGGGGGGGTTGGGAAAGAGGCCATATCCTATGTTGACTTATGACAACTTCATGGACTAGGGCCCTTTAAAATAGGCGTTGCGGACGGAATCCAGACATTAAACCGAAATTCAACAATATTCAAAAATGTATTGAACTTAGTAAGAAATCAACTAAATCTATTCAACTTGTTAGAAAATGCATTCATTTGCCTAAGTGAATCATAAGACATGAACAAAATGCATCAGGTGATTCGTATTTCCATAAAACTTTCTGAAACGGCACAGGAATGCCCCTGTCTGTGTGCCGTGCGCGCGTATGTCTACACTTTGTGTAGCCGTTAGCGATGATGCTAATGATAACCTTCTTCTGGTAGGGAAGGTATGGCTTTCCCCAAAACCTTCTCAAGTAAATGTGAACTTCAAAGTAGCCTATGCCTGCCTGGCAGAATTATACCGTGATAATTTGCATCAATCCAGTGGCTATTTGTTTGACAAACTCTACAATCACATGAGCGCTACAGCAACACCGCTTAACCAAACAAAAATATCTTCTTCTTCTTCTTCTTCTTCTTCAATGAGGTTTAACTAAGGTTGGCATCCAATGTGTTGCATTACCGCCACCTACTAGACTGGAGCACAACTCCCTTATCTTTTTCTTGAAAAATAAAATAACCTACCATCTAACACTACACTCACGAATTCAGAAATATTACTAATAATTAACCCCACCCTTCTCCACTATTTAAATATATTTACTATTACCTCATGCCCTCAACCTGAAATGATGGGACATCGCCACTTAACACTCCCTGTAACTCTTCTGATGTCAAGTCTCGCACACCCAAATACCTCTCTGCAGCTGCCACCACAACCTCAATTTTTCTTCGACTTGGGTTCCATCCCTGCAGTATAATTAATAACCATTGCTATAAACGCTAAAAATCCAATCTTACTGAAACATATATCACTTTTTTGCCTATCCCTCTGTACTGGTACATATCTCCTACTCTCACCACTCCCCCCCTTGACCCCTCTTCCTCTACTTTCTTCACTGCCTCCGCATATTAAAGGTCTCTTCCTGGTGCACGCTTGCATTTAAAGGTAACTACACCCCAAAATCTAAATGTCTTCAATTTTTCCAAGACCTCAAAAATGGTCTCCTGATAGAGTTGAAACATTGTTGTGGACATAGAACATCCAACTGTGCTGTTTTTTCTATTAAAAAGGTGTACTTTTGAGAGCGAAAACCTGCAAAAACAGGGACAAACGGTCAACAGGGAAATCTAAAAGAAGAAAAGGGATCTTGGGAAAAAACGGAATGAGGCAAAACATCCAAGGGATTTTATAGTGCCCTAATGGACTACAGACATTGACAGTCTCCTAGACTAAAAACAAAGGCTGAATGTACTGCCTACATTTTGAGGGAAACGCACTGTCCATTATTTAATTTGATCAGGGCAGGGCAGGCAGTGCAGCACATACAAACTGCATTTAGTCCAATAGAAATACATGATATGATTAGGGTGATAAATAAAAGGCAATTGCTCCATGACACAAGAGTACACCCTACTGGAACAAAATGCTTACAGCACCTGGTATTCCCAGGCGGTCTCCCATCCAAGTACTAACCAGGCCCGACCCTGCTTAGCTTCCGAGATCGGACGAGATCGGGCGTATTCAGGCTGGTATGGCCGTAAGCGAGGAAACAATTCTTGGTACACTATATAAAGTCAATGTGTCACTCACTCTGAAAGGGACACGGACAAATATCCACTTGTGCTTACATTTCCAGGCTATGTTTATGAGTCATGTATGGGGTGGTAGGGGGGGGGTTGGGAAAGAGGCCATATCCTATGTTGACTTATGACAACTTCATGGACTAGGGCCCTTTAAAATAGGCGTTGCGGACGGAATCCAGACATTAAACCGAAATTCAACAATATTCAAAAATGTATTGAACTTAGTAAGAAATCAACTAAATCTATTCAACTTGTTAGAAAATGCATTCATTTGCCTAAGTGAATCATAAGACATGAACAAAATGCATCAGGTGATTCGTATTTCCATAAAACTTTCTGAAACGGCACAGGAATGCCCCTGTCTGTGTGCCGTGCGCGCGTATGTCTACACTTTGTGTAGCCGTTAGCGATGATGCTAATGATAACCTTCTTCTGGTAGGGAAGGTATGGCTTTCCCCAAAACCTTCTCAAGTAAATGTGAACTTCAAAGTAGCCTATGCCTGCCTGGCAGAATTATACCGTGATAATTTGCATCAATCCAGTGGCTATTTGTTTGACAAACTCTACAATCACATGAGCGCTACAGCAACACCGCTTAACCAAACAAAAATATCTTCTTCTTCTTCTTCTTCTTCTTCTTCAATGAGGTTTAACTAAGGTTGGCATCCAATGTGTTGCATTACCGCCACCTACTAGACTGGAGCACAACTCCCTTATCTTTTTCTTGAAAAATAAAATAACCTACCATCTAACACTACACTCACGAATTCAGAAATATTACTAATAATTAACCCCACCCTTCTCCACTATTTAAATATATTTACTATTACCTCATGCCCTCAACCTGAAATGATGGGACATCGCCACTTAACACTCCCTGTAACTCTTCTGATGTCAAGTCTCGCACACCCAAATACCTCTCTGCAGCTGCCACCACAACCTCAATTTTTCTTCGACTTGGGTTCCATCCCTGCAGTATAATTAATAACCATTGCTATAAACGCTAAAAATCCAATCTTACTGAAACATATATCACTTTTTTGCCTATCCCTCTGTACTGGTACATATCTCCTACTCTCACCACTCCCCCCCTTGACCCCTCTTCCTCTACTTTCTTCACTGCCTCCGCATATTAAAGGTCTCTTCCTGGTGCACGCTTGCATTTAAAGGTAACTACACCCCAAAATCTAAATGTCTTCAATTTTTCCAAGACCTCAAAAATGGTCTCCTGATAGAGTTGAAACATTGTTGTGGACATAGAACATCCAACTGTGCTGTTTTTTCTATTAAAAAGGTGTACTTTTGAGAGCGAAAACCTGCAAAAACAGGGACAAACGGTCAACAGGGAAATCTAAAAGAAGAAAAGGGATCTTGGGAAAAAACGGAATGAGGCAAAACATCCAAGGGATTTTATAGTGCCCTAATGGACTACAGACATTGACAGTCTCCTAGACTAAAAACAAAGGCTGAATGTACTGCCTACATTTTGAGGGAAACGCACTGTCCATTATTTAATTTGATCAGGGCAGGGCAGGCAGTGCAGCACATACAAACTGCATTTAGTCCAATAGAAATACATGATATGATTAGGGTGATAAATAAAAGGCAATTGCTCCATGACACAAGAGTACACCCTACTGGAACAAAATGCTTACAGCACCTGGTATTCCCAGGCGGTCTCCCATCCAAGTACTAACCAGGCCCGACCCTGCTTAGCTTCCGAGATCGGACGAGATCGGGCGTATTCAGGCTGGTATGGCCGTAAGCGAGGAAACAATTCTTGGTACACTATATAAAGTCAATGTGTCACTCACTCTGAAAGGGACACGGACAAATATCCACTTGTGCTTACATTTCCAGGCTATGTTTATGAGTCATGTATGGGGTGGTAGGGGGGGGGTTGGGAAAGAGGCCATATCCTATGTTGACTTATGACAACTTCATGGACTAGGGCCCTTTAAAATAGGCGTTGCGGACGGAATCCAGACATTAAACCGAAATTCAACAATATTCAAAAATGTATTGAACTTAGTAAGAAATCAACTAAATCTATTCAACTTGTTAGAAAATGCATTCATTTGCCTAAGTGAATCATAAGACATGAACAAAATGCATCAGGTGATTCGTATTTCCATAAAACTTTCTGAAACGGCACAGGAATGCCCCTGTCTGTGTGCCGTGCGCGCGTATGTCTACACTTTGTGTAGCCGTTAGCGATGATGCTAATGATAACCTTCTTCTGGTAGGGAAGGTATGGCTTTCCCCAAAACCTTCTCAAGTAAATGTGAACTTCAAAGTAGCCTATGCCTGCCTGGCAGAATTATACCGTGATAATTTGCATCAATCCAGTGGCTATTTGTTTGACAAACTCTACAATCACATGAGCGCTACAGCAACACCGCTTAACCAAACAAAAATATCTTCTTCTTCTTCTTCTTCTTCTTCAATGAGGTTTAACTAAGGTTGGCATCCAATGTGTTGCATTACCGCCACCTACTAGACTGGAGCACAACTCCCTTATCTTTTTCTTGAAAAATAAAATAACCTACCATCTAACACTACACTCACGAATTCAGAAATATTACTAATAATTAACCCCACCCTTCTCCACTATTTAAATATATTTACTATTACCTCATGCCCTCAACCTGAAATGATGGGACATCGCCACTTAACACTCCCTGTAACTCTTCTGATGTCAAGTCTCGCACACCCAAATACCTCTCTGCAGCTGCCACCACAACCTCAATTTTTCTTCGACTTGGGTTCCATCCCTGCAGTATAATTAATAACCATTGCTATAAACGCTAAAAATCCAATCTTACTGAAACATATATCACTTTTTTGCCTATCCCTCTGTACTGGTACATATCTCCTACTCTCACCACTCCCCCCCTTGACCCCTCTTCCTCTACTTTCTTCACTGCCTCCGCATATTAAAGGTCTCTTCCTGGTGCACGCTTGCATTTAAAGGTAACTACACCCCAAAATCTAAATGTCTTCAATTTTTCCAAGACCTCAAAAATGGTCTCCTGATAGAGTTGAAACATTGTTGTGGACATAGAACATCCAACTGTGCTGTTTTTTCTATTAAAAAGGTGTACTTTTGAGAGCGAAAACCTGCAAAAACAGGGACAAACGGTCAACAGGGAAATCTAAAAGAAGAAAAGGGATCTTGGGAAAAAACGGAATGAGGCAAAACATCCAAGGGATTTTATAGTGCCCTAATGGACTACAGACATTGACAGTCTCCTAGACTAAAAACAAAGGCTGAATGTACTGCCTACATTTTGAGGGAAACGCACTGTCCATTATTTAATTTGATCAGGGCAGGGCAGGCAGTGCAGCACATACAAACTGCATTTAGTCCAATAGAAATACATGATATGATTAGGGTGATAAATAAAAGGCAATTGCTCCATGACACAAGAGTACACCCTACTGGAACAAAATGCTTACAGCACCTGGTATTCCCAGGCGGTCTCCCATCCAAGTACTAACCAGGCCCGACCCTGCTTAGCTTCCGAGATCGGACGAGATCGGGCGTATTCAGGCTGGTATGGCCGTAAGCGAGGAAACAATTCTTGGTACACTATATAAAGTCAATGTGTCACTCACTCTGAAAGGGACACGGACAAATATCCACTTGTGCTTACATTTCCAGGCTATGTTTATGAGTCATGTATGGGGTGGTAGGGGGGGGGTTGGGAAAGAGGCCATATCCTATGTTGACTTATGACAACTTCATGGACTAGGGCCCTTTAAAATAGGCGTTGCGGACGGAATCCAGACATTAAACCGAAATTCAACAATATTCAAAAATGTATTGAACTTAGTAAGAAATCAACTAAATCTATTCAACTTGTTAGAAAATGCATTCATTTGCCTAAGTGAATCATAAGACATGAACAAAATGCATCAGGTGATTCGTATTTCCATAAAACTTTCTGAAACGGCACAGGAATGCCCCTGTCTGTGTGCCGTGCGCGCGTATGTCTACACTTTGTGTAGCCGTTAGCGATGATGCTAATGATAACCTTCTTCTGGTAGGGAAGGTATGGCTTTCCCCAAAACCTTCTCAAGTAAATGTGAACTTCAAAGTAGCCTATGCCTGCCTGGCAGAATTATACCGTGATAATTTGCATCAATCCAGTGGCTATTTGTTTGACAAACTCTACAATCACATGAGCGCTACAGCAACACCGCTTAACCAAACAAAAATATCTTCTTCTTCTTCTTCTTCTTCTTCAATGAGGTTTAACTAAGGTTGGCATCCAATGTGTTGCATTACCGCCACCTACTAGACTGGAGCACAACTCCCTTATCTTTTTCTTGAAAAATAAAATAACCTACCATCTAACACTACACTCACGAATTCAGAAATATTACTAATAATTAACCCCACCCTTCTCCACTATTTAAATATATTTACTATTACCTCATGCCCTCAACCTGAAATGATGGGACATCGCCACTTAACACTCCCTGTAACTCTTCTGATGTCAAGTCTCGCACACCCAAATACCTCTCTGCAGCTGCCACCACAACCTCAATTTTTCTTCGACTTGGGTTCCATCCCTGCAGTATAATTAATAACCATTGCTATAAACGCTAAAAATCCAATCTTACTGAAACATATATCACTTTTTTGCCTATCCCTCTGTACTGGTACATATCTCCTACTCTCACCACTCCCCCCCTTGACCCCTCTTCCTCTACTTTCTTCACTGCCTCCGCATATTAAAGGTCTCTTCCTGGTGCACGCTTGCATTTAAAGGTAACTACACCCCAAAATCTAAATGTCTTCAATTTTTCCAAGACCTCAAAAATGGTCTCCTGATAGAGTTGAAACATTGTTGTGGACATAGAACATCCAACTGTGCTGTTTTTTCTATTAAAAAG
Organism: Coregonus lavaretus; assembly: GCF_964263955.1. NCBI lineage: Eukaryota > Metazoa > Chordata > Actinopteri > Salmoniformes > Salmonidae > Coregonus > Coregonus lavaretus. Next base: position 56,479,610 of record NC_139989.1, on the reverse strand, counting down.
GTGTACTTTTGAGAGCGAAAACCTGCAAAAACAGGGACAAACGGTCAACAGGGAAATCTAAAAGAAGAAAAGGGATCTTGGGAAAAAACGGAATGAGGCAAAACATCCAAGGGATTTTATAGTGCCCTAATGGACTACAGACATTGACAGTCTCCTAGACTAAAAACAAAGGCTGAATGTACTGCCTACATTTTGAGGGAAACGCACTGTCCATTATTTAATTTGATCAGGGCAGGGCAGGCAGTGCAGCACATACAAACTGCATTTAGTCCAATAGAAATACATGATATGATTAGGGTGATAAATAAAAGGCAATTGCTCCATGACACAAGAGTACACCCTACTGGAACAAAATGCTTACAGCACCTGGTATTCCCAGGCGGTCTCCCATCCAAGTACTAACCAGGCCCGACCCTGCTTAGCTTCCGAGATCGGACGAGATCAGGCGTATTCAGGCTGGTATGGCCGTAAGCGAGGAAACAATTCTTGGTACACTATATAAAGTCAATGTGTCACTCACTCTGAAAGGGACACGGACAAATATCCACTTGTGCTTACATTTCCAGGCTATGTTTATGAGTCATGTATGGGGTGGTAGGGGGGGGGTTGGGAAAGAGGCCATATCCTATGTTGACTTATGACAACTTCATGGACTAGGGCCCTTTAAAATAGGCGTTGCGGACGGAATCCAGACATTAAACCGAAATTCAACAATATTCAAAAATGTATTGAACTTAGTAAGAAATCAACTAAATCTATTCAACTTGTTAGAAAATGCATTCATTTGCCTAAGTGAATCATAAGACATGAACAAAATGCATCAGGTGATTCGTATTTCCATAAAACTTTCTGAAACGGCACAGGAATGCCCCTGTCTGTGTGCCGTGCGCGCGTATGTCTACACTTTGTGTAGCCGTTAGCGATGATGCTAATGATAACCTTCTTCTGGTAGGGAAGGTATGGCTTTCCCCAAAACCTTCTCAAGTAAATGTGAACTTCAAAGTAGCCTATGCCTGCCTGGCAGAATTATACCGTGATAATTTGCATCAATCCAGTGGCTATTTGTTTGACAAACTCTACAATCACATGAGCGCTACAGCAACACCGCTTAACCAAACAAAAATATCTTCTTCTTCTTCTTCTTCTTCTTCAATGAGGTTTAACTAAGGTTGGCATCCAATGTGTTGCATTACCGCCACCTACTCACCTACTAGACTGGAGCACAACTCCCTTATCTTTTTCTTGAAAAATAAAATAACCTACCATCTAACACTACACTCACGAATTCAGAAATATTACTAATAATTAACCCCACCCTTCTCCACTATTTAAATATATTTACTATTACCTCATGCCCTCAACCTGAAATGATGGGACATCGCCACTTAACACTCCCTGTAACTCTTCTGATGTCAAGTCTCGCACACCCAAATACCTCTCTGCAGCTGCCACCACAACCTCAATTTTTCTTCGACTTGGGTTCCATCCCTGCAGTATAATTAATAACCATTGCTATAAACGCTAAAAATCCAATCTTACTGAAACATATATCACTTTTTTGCCTATCCCTCTGTACTGGTACATATCTCCTACTCTCACCACTCCCCCCCTTGACCCCTCTTCCTCTACTTTCTTCACTGCCTCCGCATATTAAAGGTCTCTTCCTGGTGCACGCTTGCATTTAAAGGTAACTACACCCCAAAATCTAAATGTCTTCAATTTTTCCAAGACCTCAAAAATGGTCTCCTGATAGAGTTGAAACATTGTTGTGGACATAGAACATCCAACTGTGCTGTTTTTTCTATTAAAAAGGTGTACTTTTGAGAGCGAAAACCTGCAAAAACAGGGACAAACGGTCAACAGGGAAATCTAAAAGAAGAAAAGGGATCTTGGGAAAAAACGGAATGAGGCAAAACATCCAAGGGATTTTATAGTGCCCTAATGGACTACAGACATTGACAGTCTCCTAGACTAAAAACAAAGGCTGAATGTACTGCCTACATTTTGAGGGAAACGCACTGTCCATTATTTAATTTGATCAGGGCAGGGCAGGCAGTGCAGCACATACAAACTGCATTTAGTCCAATAGAAATACATGATATGATTAGGGTGATAAATAAAAGGCAATTGCTCCATGACACAAGAGTACACCCTACTGGAACAAAATGCTTACAGCACCTGGTATTCCCAGGCGGTCTCCCATCCAAGTACTAACCAGGCCCGACCCTGCTTAGCTTCCGAGATCGGACGAGATCGGGCTTATTCAGGCTGGTATGGCCATAAGCGAGGAAACAATTCTTGGTACACTATATAAAGTCAATGTGTCACTCACTCTGAAAGGGACACGGACAAATATCCACTTGTGCTTACATTTCCAGGCTATGTTTATGAGTCATGTATGGGGTGGTAGGGGGGGGGGTTGGGAAAGAGGCCATATCCTATGTTGACTTATGACAACTTCATGGACTAGGGCCCTTTAAAATAGGCGTTGCGGACGGAATCCAGACATTAAACCGAAATTCAACAATATTCAAAAATGTATTGAACTTAGTAAGAAATCAACTAAATCTATTCAACTTGTTAGAAAATGCATTCATTTGCCTAAGTGAATCATAAGACATGAACAAAATGCATCAGGTGATTCGTATTTCCATAAAACTTTCTGAAACGGCACAGGAATGCCCCTGTCTGTGTGCCGTGCGCGCGTATGTCTACACTTTGTGTAGCCGTTAGCGATGATGCTAATGATAACCTTCTTCTGGTAGGGAAGGTATGGCTTTCCCCAAAACCTTCTCAAGTAAATGTGAACTTCAAAGTAGCCTATGCCTGCCTGGCAGAATTATACCGTGATAATTTGCATCAATCCAGTGGCTATTTGTTTGACAAACTCTACAATCACATGAGCGCTACAGCAACACCGCTTAACCAAACAAAAATATCTTCTTCTCTTCTTCTTCTTCAATGAGGTTTAACTAAGGTTGGCATCCAATGTGTTGCATTACCGCCACCTACTAGACTGGAGCACAACTCCCTTATCTTTTTCTTGAAAAATAAAATAACCTACCATCTAACACTACACTCACGAATTCAGAAATATTACTAATAATTAACCCCACCCTTCTCCACTATTTAAATATATTTACTATTACCTCATGCCCTCAACCTGAAATGATGGGACATCGCCACTTAACACTCCCTGTAACTCTTCTGATGTCAAGTCTCGCACACCCAAATACCTCTCTGCAGCTGCCACCACAACCTCAATTTTTCTTCGACTTGGGTTCCATCCCTGCAGTATAATTAATAACCATTGCTATAAACGCTAAAAATCCAATCTTACTGAAACATATATCACTTTTTTGCCTATCCCTCTGTACTGGTACATATCTCCTACTCTCACCACTCCCCCCCTTGACCCCTCTTCCTCTACTTTCTTCACTGCCTCCGCATATTAAAGGTCTCTTCCTGGTGCACGCTTGCATTTAAAGGTAACTACACCCCAAAATCTAAATGTCTTCAATTTTTCCAAGACCTCAAAAATGGTCTCCTGATAGAGTTGAAACATTGTTGTGGACATAGAACATCCAACTGTGCTGTTTTTTCTATTAAAAAGGTGTACTTTTGAGAGCGAAAACCTGCAAAAACAGGGACAAACGGTCAACAGGGAAATCTAAAAGAAGAAAAGGGATCTTGGGAAAAAACGGAATGAGGCAAAACATCCAAGGGATTTTATAGTGCCCTAATGGACTACAGACATTGACAGTCTCCTAGACTAAAAACAAAGGCTGAATGTACTGCCTACATTTTGAGGGAAACGCACTGTCCATTATTTAATTTGATCAGGGCAGGGCAGGCAGTGCAGCACATACAAACTGCATTTAGTCCAATAGAAATACATGATATGATTAGGGTGATAAATAAAAGGCAATTGCTCCATGACACAAGAGTACACCCTACTGGAACAAAATGCTTACAGCACCTGGTATTCCCAGGCGGTCTCCCATCCAAGTACTAACCAGGCCCGACCCTGCTTAGCTTCCGAGATCGGACGAGATCGGGCGTATTCAGGCTGGTATGGCCGTAAGCGAGGAAACAACTCTTGGTACACTATATAAAGTCAATGTGTCACTCACTCTGAAAGGGACACGGACAAATATCCACTTGTGCTTACATTTCCAGGCTATGTTTATGAGTCTTGTATGGGGTGGTAGGGGGGGGGTTGGGAAAGAGGCCATATCCTATGTTGACTTATGACAACTTCATGGACTAGGGCCCTTTAAAATAGGCGTTGCGGACGGAATCCAGACATTAAACCGAAATTCAACAATATTCAAAAATGTATTGAACTTAGTAAGAAATCAACTAAATCTATTCAACTTGTTAGAAAATGCATTCATTTGCCTAAGTGAATCATAAGACATGAACAAAATGCATCAGGTGATTCGTATTTCCATAAAACTTTCTGAAACGGCACAGGAATGCCCCTGTCTGTGTGCCGTGCGCGCGTATGTCTACACTTTGTGTAGCCGTTAGCGATGATGCTAATGATAACCTTCTTCTGGTAGGGAAGGTATGGCTTTCCCCAAAACCTTCTCAAGTAAATGTGAACTTCAAAGTAGCCTATGCCTGCCTGGCAGAATTATACCGTGATAATTTGCATCAATCCAGTGGCTATTTGTTTGACAAACTCTACAATCACATGAGCGCTACAGCAACACCGCTTAACCAAACAAAAATATCTTCTTCTTCTTCTTCTTCTTCAATGAGGTTTAACTAAGGTTGGCATCCAATGTGTTGCATTACCGCCACCTACTAGACTGGAGCACAACTCCCTTATCTTTTTCTTGAAAAATAAAATAACCTACCATCTAACACTACACTCACGAATTCAGAAATATTACTAATAATTAACCCCACCCTTCTCCACTATTTAAATATATTTACTATTACCTCATGCCCTCAACCTGAAATGATGGGACATCGCCACTTAACACTCCCTGTAACTCTTCTGATGTCAAGTCTCGCACACCCAAATACCTCTCTGCAGCTGCCACCACAACCTCAATTTTTCTTCGACTTGGGTTCCATCCCTGCAGTATAATTAACAGAGGTGTGGACTCGAGTCATGTGACTTGGACTCGAGTCAGACTCGAGTCATGAATTTGATGACTTCAGACTCGACTCGACAAAATGTACAAAGACTTGCAACTCGACTTGGACTTTAACATCAATGACTCGTGACTTCACTTGGACTTGCGCCTTATGACTCGAGAAGACTTGCTACTTCCCATGAAAACTGGGGAAAAATTTTTTCACACGGCCGCGCCGCTCTCCGTTTATCTGCATCTGTGAAAAAAATGTGCACCATCCACCTGTATGCATACAGAGAGCGCGCGCTGCCTGCACGTTATCCAATCACTGTAGTCCCACGTTGTTTTGATTCGACAGCATCTAAGCAGGCACATTGCAAGACAACCAATGAAGCACATCAAGCAACAACGCGCCAGTTGTCAAAATGATACCGAAGATAGTTTGGTTTGGCTATAAAAATTACGAGGTAGTCGACAAAAAACGAGTTGCAATCTGCAAAACATGCGGATCGAAGATTACAGACGGAGCTGCCACAACGTCCAACTTTGTTCGACACCTGAAGTTGCACAAAGAAAGGTAAGTTTTGAACGAATGCTACGCACCTTATCGGATGTACCGTAACTTACTAGCTAGCTGCTGCATATTTACTGTATCAACGAGACAAACGCACGTCTCCCTTGCTGGTTCATGCTTACAAAAATATGGATTTTTGAACTGCTATTATATGGACATTCTAAAACGCTTTCGTGAAAAACGTTTAACGTTCTTTAATGTACTAAGACAGTGTTATTAAAAGACCAAACTCTGTAAATATCATATTAATAAAGTATACTATGTACAAAACATCAGATGAGCCCAGAATATGAACGCAAACACGTTTAATAACACGTTGCGTTTTCCTCCCATAGAAAACTATTATAAGAAAAGGCTTAACGTGTCTTAATATACTGAGACAGTAATATTAAAAGACCAAACTATAAATATCATATTAATAAAGTATACTAAATGTACAAAACATCAGATGAGGCCAGAATATGAACGCAAACACGTTTAACAACACGTTAAGTGTTTTCCTCCCATAGAAAACCATTATAAGAAAAGGCTTAACATGTCTTATGTAGGCTACTATGTATTCTGGGCTCATCTGATGTTTTGTACATAGTATGCTTTATTAATATGATATTTGCAGAGTTTGGTCTTATAATATTACTGTCTTAGTATATTAAGCATTAAGCAACGTTAAGCGTTTTTCACGTTAAGCGTTTTAGAATTCAGTTTCAGAGTTGCTGGTGTGCTGCCTCATTGAGGTCGTTTATGTAATTTTGGTTAATCACAACTAAGCTGAACTGTCGCTGAAGACAAAATATCACAATTAAACAATGAATGCACCCCCTTTCACAACTCGGATGTAGTTGGTGCATCCCTAAACCCATCCAAGTACAACAGGAAACATAGTAAGACGTATACATTGTAAAGAGGAAAATGATAACACAGTCACAGTAGATCCACCATTAGCCTTCCCTTTTCATATCATGCCCAAACAGCAGACAGCGCATGGACAGAGTGCTACCGTAGTCTACAGTAGGTCTGTGAGGCAGCGCACCACTGGGATATATACAGTATATAATAAAATAATAACGATTATAGTAGTAATGTTCAGAGATGCAATAGATTATTATAGTGCAGTTCTTAACTAATGGGAATATTGTTTAGCTTATTTTTGGTTTAATTTGGTTTACTTTAGTTATTTAATTTATTCAATTATTTTGTTTTTCTATACTTTTCATGCCAACTTGCCATGGCCCCCCTAGAACCCCCTCGCGGCACCCAAGGGTCCCCGTCCCCACTTTGAAAACCACTGCTATAAAGCATATGACTTCAGTTTCTTGAGGGAAAGGGCTTTCTTATGAATTTTGAAGCAGTGAAAATATTCTTAATATTGCATACACTGACACTGAAATGTATTATCGTAAACCGTAGTGTACAATAGGCAATGAATATTAACACAACAACATTGATATGAGTAAAGAGTAGTTTCAAATACAACATGTGTGGCTGTAAAGGATTTTCTGACATCTGTTTCATATTCTTCTCTGTTACAGGTATGAAGAATACCAGATGAACAAAATCATCGTAGATGAACCACAACAGCCTTCAATCTCACAATTCCTTGACACTCGTGTAGGGCGTTACAGCCTGACCCACCCACAGCAGAAGGCCATCTCCAATGCGATACTGTCTGACTTGATTATTGATTGCAATTTCCCTCTGTCTATTGTGGAAAATAAGAGCTTTCGTCACTTTCTGGCTGTGCTGGACAGCAAGTATACCCCAGTATGTCGCCGAACGCTGACCACAAAAACAGAGAGCCTTGCTGAGGAGAGACGGTCAAAGTTAAAAACTCAATTGAGCAACACTGACCATGTTTCAGTCACTGTGGACATTTGGTCTGATCGAAAGATGAGGGGATTCCTTGGTGTCACTGTGCACTGGATGGAGCGAGATGCAGAGAGGGTACAGCTAAAGACTAATCTCTTGGCCTGCAACCGCTTCAAAGGCTCTCACACAGCAGAGCGAATCTGTGACCAATTTGAGGCAATATGTGATGAATACAACATCAAAGCTAAATTGGACTATATAATTAGTGACAATGCTGCTAACATGCGCAAGGCATTTACAGTCTGCTTCCCCAGCGAACAGGAGGAAGATGAAGATGCTGGAGATAATCTTGATGATCCTGAGCTATGGCATGACTTAACCCAAGAAGACCAGCAAACCGTCGATGCTGCTATGGCAAAGAAACAGCGCCTGCAGTGTTTTGCACACACATTGCAGCTGGTTGTGGGAGACGGTTTGAAAGAAACAAAAGCGGCATGTCCTTCTCTCTCCAAGTTATCAAAACTTAGCTCCCTGCTCCACACAAGCACAACGTTTAAAGACATCTTCGATGGTGAATTTGGGGAGCACAGAGGCATCCCTGCTGCAGTGAGCACGAGGTGGAATTCCACACTGCGGCAGGTAAAAGCAGTCCTTCATTGTGATCAGCAAAAGCTCTGCGCAGTTCTTGAGAAGGCCGGGCATAAAGAACTGTCATTCACACCACGAGAGTGGAATCTGCTGAAGGAGTTGGTGGACATCTTAAAACCGTTCGGAGAAGCAACTGATTTGACACAGGGGGAGAAAGTCATTACAATCAGTGCAGTTGTTCCATCCATCTTGTCCCTCAATCACCATCTTGAGAAGCTGAAGCCTCAAGTTCGTTTCCTGAGTGGCCTGGTCAGAGGTCTGCAGGCATCCCTGAAAAAAAGATTTCTTGGGATCTTCATTAATGTAAAAATGGCCCAGTCTCAAGAAGGGATCACTGCCCCCTTTTCAGACACAGTCTACCTGAAAGCAGCTGCCTTGGATCCAGCCTTTTGTCTGCTGTGGATTGAGCCCCATGTGCTGGTCAACCGTGACATCAAGGCAGAGGTGGCACAACGAGTTAAAGGTAAATATTATTGACTTGCAATGCAACTTAAATGCAACGTACAATAATTTGATCTTAATCTGATATAGGATCTAATGTGATATTAATCTGACTTTAACAATAATAAAACATTTCAGTCTTGAACAGTATCATCAACATCAGAAATAAGGGCTCTTTTGTTTCTGCTGTTGTGACACGTTTTTATTTTTATTTTTAGAATTGATCCTGCAAGATGCTGCAGAGACAGAGCAGCCTGTGCCGGTGCCTGCTGAAGAAGAACTAGAGGACATGGAAGGAGAAGGGCTGTTTGCTGCATACCATAAGAGGCAGAAAAGGGATGTTGGGACCCCACCAGCAGTACAGCTAAGTCACTACATTGACATGGCAGAAGGACAGAATGCCCTTTTGTTCTGGGCACTGAACAGTAAGACTCTTCCTTCACTCTTTCAAGTAGCCATCCGAGTCTTGGCAGTGCCTGCTTCTAGTGCTCCAGTGGAGCGAGTTTTCAGCCATGGTGGCATCATTCTGCGTCCCCATCGTGCACAAATGACTGACAGACTTTTGGCCAATTTGATCTTTTGCAAATGCAATGCAGTATAGGGGCCTCCCTCCACCTGTCCACAGCACGCATGCGCGCACACACACTCACTCTCTGCTCATCACCTGTCCACACAGCTCTCTCTCTCCTGTGGTAGGAGTTTCACATGGAGTAAGATCTGTTCATTTGCAGTGCAGGTTCCCACACTGTTTTTACTTCCAGAGCTTTGGTGTTTGTCCTTCCCCGTAAACCATTTTCTCTCTCTCTCTCTCTCTCTCTCTCTCTCTCTCTCTCTCTCTCTCTCTCTCTCTCTCTCTCTCTCTCTCTCTCTCTCTCTCTCTCTCTCTCTCTCTCTCTCTCTCTCTCTCTCTCTCTCTCTCTCTCTCTCTCTCTCTCTCTCTCTCTCTCTCTCTCTCTCTCTCTCTCTCTCTCTCTCTCTCTCTCTGCATTGTTCTAGTGCAATATGCTGTTCAAATACAAGCATTTTTTTTGTGAAAATTAAATGTTATGTTTTTTGCTGTATTTGATTAATGTTATTGTATAAAAAGGTTTAAATAAATACAAATCTTACAGACATACATGATTTGTATACATTTTATTTCTGTGGTAAGAGGACTTGAAATGACTCGAAACTAAAATGGTAGGACTTTGGACTCGACTTGAGACTTGATGGCTTTGACTTTTGACTCGACTTGGGACTTGCCTCATCTTTGACTCGACTTGACTCGGGACTCGAGGGCAAAGACTTGAGACTTACTTGTGACTTGCATAACAATGACTTTGTCCCACCTCTGATAATTAATAACCATTGCTATAAACGCTAAAAATCCAATCTTACTGAAACATATATCACTTTTTTGCCTATCCCTCTGTACTGCTACATATCTCCTACTCTCACCACTCCCCCCCTTGACCCCTCTTCCTCTACTTTCTTCACTGCCTCCGCATATTAAAGGTCTCTTCCTGGTGCACGCTTGCATTTAAAGGTAACTACACCCCAAAATCTAAATGTCTTCAATTTTTCCAAGACCTCAAAAATGGTCTCCTGATAGAGTTGAAACATTGTTGTGGACATAGAACATCCAACTGTGCTGTTTTTTCTATTAAAAAGGTGTACTTTTGAGAGCGAAAACCTGCAAAAACAGGGACAAACGGTCAACAGGGAAATCTAAAAGAAGAAAAGGGATCTTGGGAAAAAACGGAATGAGGCAAAACATCCAAGGGATTTTATAGTGCCCTAATGGACTACAGACATTGACAGTCTCCTAGACTAAAAACAAAGGCTGAATGTACTGCCTACATTTTGAGGGAAACGCACTGTCCATTATTTAATTTGATCAGGGCAGGGCAGGCAGTGCAGCACATACAAACTGCATTTAGTCCAATAGAAATACATGATATGATTAGGGTGATAAATAAAAGGCAATTGCTCCATGACACAAGAGTACACCCTACTGGAACAAAATGCTTACAGCACCTGGTATTCCCAGGCGGTCTCCCATCCAAGTACTAACCAGGCCCGACCCTGCTTAGCTTCCGAGATCGGACGAGATCGGGCGTATTCAGGCTGGTATGGCCGTAAGCGAGGAAACAATTCTTGGTACACTATATAAAGTCAATGTGTCACTCACTCTGAAAGGGACACGGACAAATATCCACTTGTGCTTACATTTCCAGGCTATGTTTATGAGTCTTGTATGGGGTGGTAGGGGGGGGGGTTGGGAAAGAGGCCATATCCTATGTTGACTTATGACAACTTCATGGACTAGGGCCCTTTAAAATAGGCGTTGCGGACGGAATCCAGACATTAAACCGAAATTCAACAATATTCAAAAATGTATTGAACTTAGTAAGAAATCAACTAAATCTATTAAACTTGTTAGAAAATGCATTCATTTGCCTAAGTGAATCATAAGACATGAACAAAATGCATCAGGTGATTCGTATTTCCATAAAACTTTCTGAAACGGCACAGGAATGCCCCTGTCTGTGTGCCGTGCGCGCGTATGTCTACACTTTGTGTAGCCGTTAGCGATGATGCTAATGATAACCTTCTTCTGGTAGGGAAGGTATGGCTTTCCCCAAAACCTTCTCAAGTAAATGTGAACTTCAAAGTAGCCTATGCCTGCCTGGCAGAATTATACCGTGATAATTTGCATCAATCCAGTGGCTATTTGTTTGACAAACTCTACAATCACATGAGCGCTACAGCAACACCGCTTAACCAAACAAAAATATCTTCTTCTTCTTCTTCTTCTTCAATGAGGTTTAACTAAGGTTGGCATCCAATGTGTTGCATTACCGCCACCTACTAGACTGGAGCACAACTCCCTTATCTTTTTCTTGAAAAATAAAATAACCTACCATCTAACACTACACTCACGAATTCAGAAATATTACTAATAATTAACCCCACCCTTCTCCACTATTTAAATATATTTACTATTACCTCATGCCCTCAACCTGAAATGATGGGACATCGCCACTTAACACTCCCTGTAACTCTTCTGATGTCAAGTCTCGCACACCCAAATACCTCTCTGCAGCTGCCACCACAACCTCAATTTTTCTTCGACTTGGGTTCCATCCCTGCAGTATAATTAATAACCATTGCTATAAACGCTAAAAATCCAATCTTACTGAAACATATATCACTTTTTTGCCTATCCCTCTGTACTGGTACATATCTCCTACTCTCACCACTCCCCCCCTTGACCCCTCTTCCTCTACTTTCTTCACTGCCTCCGCATATTAAAGGTCTCTTCCTGGTGCACGCTTGCATTTAAACGTAACTACACCCCAAAATCTAAATGTCTTCAATTTTTCCAAGACCTCAAAAATGGTCACCTGATAGAGTTGAAACATTGTTGTGGACATAGAACATCCAACTGTGCTGTTTTTTCTATTAAAAAGGTGTACTTTTGAGAGCGAAAACCTGCAAAAACAGGGACAAACGGTCAACAGGGAAATCTAAAAGAAGAAAAGGGATCTTGGGAAAAAACGGAATGAGGCAAAACATCCAAGGGATTTTATAGTGCCCTAATGGACTACAGACATTGACAGTCTTCTAGACTAAAAACAAAGGCTGAATGTACTGCCTACATTTTGAGGGAAACACACTGTCCATTATTTAATTTGATCAGGGCAGGGCAGGCAGTGCAGCACATACAAACTGCATTTAGTCCAATAGAAATACATGATATTATTAGGGTGATAAATAAAAGGCAGTTGCTCCATGACACCAGAGTACACCCTACTGGAAGAAAATGCTTACAGCACCTGGTATTCCCAGGCGGTCTCCCATCCAAGTACTAACCAGGCCCGACCCTGCTTAGCTTCCGAGATCGGACGAGATCGGGCGTATTCAGGCTGGTATGGCAGTAAGCGAGGAAACAACTCTTGGTACACTATATAAAGGCAATGTGTCACTCACTCTGAAAGGGACACGGACAAATATCCACTTGTGCTTACATTTCCAGGCTATGTTTATGAGTCTTGTATGGGGGGTTGGGAAAGAGGCCATATCCTATGTTGACTTATGACAACTTCATGGACTAGGGACCTTTAAAATAGGCGTTGCGGACGGAATTCAGACATTAAACCGAAATTCAACAATATTCAAAAATGTATTGAACTTAGTAAGAAATCAACTAAATCTATTCAACTTGTTAGAAAATGCATTCATTTGCCTAAGTGAATCATAAGACATGAACAAAATGCATCAGTGATTCGCAGAGCTGCCAACTCTCACGCTTTCGCCGTGTGACACACGTTTTGGCCTGTTTTCACACGTACTCACGCCACACATCAAATTTCTCACGCAAAAAAAATCTGCCGAGACTCGTTCGTTCCTTTTTTCAAACTCCCCGATGGTAGATGGCGCTGATGAGCGCCACTGAACCATATGCGCTGCACCCCGAAGTTAGCGACAGAAGAAGAGATACTATTGCCGCGAAAGACAACAGGAGAAGAAATGGTCACTACCTCAAGAAGTCTGATAAGAAGCTGAGCTGAGACTAGGTATGTAACAATGAAATGTCGTCCAATTGAGTACTCACTCTCTTAAACTTTAAATCTTGAAATAAATTATTTGTTTGTGCGTGCGTGTGAACATGATTTAGTGTGGTGAATGTATTCCAAAGAATTTAACATAAATACAGGAAATGTGTGCAATAGAAGTGTACCTGCTGTTCTTCTAAGCCACCGTACCAACTTTCACTTCTTTCAACTTGCTGCTTCAGAGAGAGCAGTCATCAATATTTTTGTTACATGATGAGGTGGGATTGGATTTTGCAGTTTTTTTTCCATTCTGTGTTTCTTGCTGATATCTGCAGGGATCCTCTAAAACAGGTTTCACCTACTATTTTTGTAAATGTCTGTTATAGATGGTGAAATTCGAACGCAAGCTATGTTCCAAGTTTATGGTTCCAGCAGCTCTGCAGTGCCATGAGGAGCCTTGTGAAATTGCCTTTAAAGAAAAGGCAAACCATTTACCAGGTTAGTATTTGACTATTATTATGATCAAACACTGTGATATGTGATATTTAGCCTTGTACCTTATACCGATATGCTGTATCTGTGACAGGAAGAAAGTTGAACATTGGGTTCACAACCAGGGCTAAACTTAACAGATTACTCGACGAGGGTGACATCACACCACAGCAGGTGGATTCATTCCATGAAGCTGTGTTGTGTTTCCTGACAAGTGCTGTGGACTATGCACTTAAGAAGCTGCCACTGGAAGAGCCACTGATCAAGCACGCACAATTTGTAGATGTACGGCAGAGGGCTGAAAGTGACATCGAAGATGTCCTGTACTTTGTTGAAAGGTTAGTTTTTTTTCTCTAATTATTGTCTATCATCTTAGCTAAAATACCCTGTGTTTTATGATGAGGTGTGTTCACTCCTAAACTGCACATGAGATATTCTTATGTGGCTTCTCCTCAAAGATGTGTATGAACTGCTGCTGGTTGATGACTATATACCTAAAACGTAACAACTTGTAACTCTACTTTCATAAATAGGTTTCCCCATCTCCTCCCATACCATGGGCCAGAGGAGCATGACCTTCTGGGTGAGGAGTTTCTAAATTATCAGACCATGCCAATGATATCCCTGCAGGACCAAACTGAAATGGAAAGCTTCTGGGCTGAAATGGCAACCCGGAAGTATAAGGTAAACATTTTTTCATTTGTTGTCTTTCCTTTTGGCAGGTGTGGCTTGGCTACATCTGTTGCTTAAAATTGTTGCATGCATATGTGTCATGCATGTTGCAAATTATGCATGTTTTTATCTGAACTTTGTTAATGGATCAACCTACAGTATACTTACAGTATTAATCAATCAAAAATCAAGGTATGTTTTTCCATTGTGTTTTGGTGCATTTTCCATAGGTGACAGGAGCCAAAGAATTCAAGAGGCTTGCTGCCGTCGCCAAGCTTGTCCTGCTGTTGCCCCATGCAAATGCAGATGCTGAGAGGGTGTTTTCAGTTGTGGGACTGAACAAAACCAAGAGAAGAAACAGCCTAGCATTGGATGGCACCCTGTCCTCAATAATGACCATAAAGATGGCCAATCTGGAGCCCTGCTTCAAATGGGAGCCCCCCTCCGATATCATCAAGGCCTCCAAGAAGGCCACAGGCCAGTATAACCATGCCGACAGATCATAGACAAGAGGCTCATTTGAGATGAGCCCGGTCTGCGCAGAATCGATCACCGGCGATCACCGCCCAATGCATGCTGGTTAGATTTGTGTCCGACTTGATCCCGACTTTCTCTGACGTCATGCACACGTGGGCAACGATAACCTCATGAGATCAAGGCGGCCGCAGTTCTGAGACGCAGGCAGTGCAATTGCTTTTCACCGACTGCAGGACCCAGGCGGACCCAGGACAAAATCTCACTACAAGGTTTTTTGAAAAGTTGGCAGGTATGGATTCGTATTTCCATAAAACTTTCTGAAACGGCACAGGAATGCCCCTGTCTGTGTGCCGTGCGCGCGTATGTCTACACTTTGTGTAGCCGTTAGCGATGTTGCTAATGATAACCTTCTTCTGGTAGGGAAGGTATGGCTTTCCCCAAAACCTTCTCAAGTAAATGTGAACTTCAAAGTAGCCTATGCCTGCCTGGCAGAATTATACCGTGATAATTTGCATCAATCCAGTGGCTATTTGTTTGACAAACTCTACAATCACATGAGCGCTATAGCAACACCGCTTAACCAAACAAAAATATCTTATTCTTCAATGAGGTTTAACTGCGGTTGGCATCCAATGTGTTGCATTACCGCCACCTACTAGACTGGAGCACAACTCCCTTATCTTTTTCTTGAAAAATAAAATAACCTACCATCTAACACTACACTCACGAATTCAGAAATATTACTAATAATTAACCCCACACTTCTCCACTATTTAAATATATTTACTATTACCTCATGCCCTCAACCTGAAATGATGGGACATCGCCACTTAACACTCCCTGTAACTCTTCTGATGTCAAGTCTCGCACACCCAAATACCTCTCTGCAGCTGCCACCACAACCTCAATTTTTCTTCGACTTGGGTTCCATCCCTGCAGTATAATTAATAACCATTGCTATAAACGCTAAAAATCCAATCTTACTGAAACATATATCACTTTTTTGCCTATCCCTCTGTACTGGTACATATCTCCTACTCTCACCACTCCCCCCCTTGACCCCTCTTCCTCTACTTTCTTCACTGCCTCCGCATATTAAAGGTCTCTTCCTGGTGCACGCTTGCATTTAAAGGTAACTACACCCCAAAATCTAAATGTCTTCAATTTTTCCAAGACCTCAAAAATGGTCTCCTGATAGAGTTGAAACATTGTTGTGGACATATAACATCCAATTGTGCTGTTTTTTCTATTAAAAAGGTGTACTTTTGAGAGCGAAAACCTGCAAAAACAGGGACAAACGGTCAACAGGGAAATCTAAAAGGAGAAAAGGGAACTTGGGAAAAAACGGAATGAGGCAAAACATCCAAGGGATTTTATAGTGCCCTAATGGACTACAGACATTGACAGTCTCCTAGACTAAAAACAAAGGCTGAATGTACTGCGTACATTTTGAGGGAAACGCACTGTCCATTATTTAATTTGATCAGGGCAGGGCAGGCAGTGCAGCACATACAAACTGCATTTAGTCCAATATAAATACATGATATTATTAGGGTGATAAATAAAAGGCAGTTGCTCCATGACACAAGAGTACACCCTACTGGAACAAAATGCTTACAGCACCTGGTATTCCCAGGCGGTCTCCCATCCAAGTACTAACCAGGCCCGACCCTGCTTAGCTTCCGAGATTGGGCGTATTTTTTTAAAAATATTTTATTATGAAAACCAGACAATTTTACATCATTTCAATCATCATTAAAGGGTGAACAATTCACCCTTTTACAAAATCAGAAAGAAAATACAATAAATTAACAATTAAAACACTCACCTAATCCAATTAATAATTAAACACACATTTTCCATTTGATGAAATTCTAATAAATGTACTCCCCCACACAAATTCTTTTTCAAAGTTGCCCCCACCATATCTCTGCATTATCTCTATATTTTTCTCCAACATACTCTTAAAAAGTACCTCCACACTCACACATTTCCCTTCATAATGCCCCAAGTTCCTTCTTAGTCTTACAGCATATCGAGCATGATTTAAAACATAATTAACCAAATTAAAATTCAAAACTTTACTTTTCCCATTAATACCAAAAAGAAAAAATCTCCTCCATTCCACCCCATTAAAAATCTCCTCCCCCCCAATGTTTTCCTAAAAGCTCCTTTAAAAACATGAAAACCTCTTATTCTACTGCATTCAATGAAAAAGTGCATAAAGTTTTCCACCTCTATATGACAAATGTCACATTCTCTATTAATATTTCTGTTGATTTGATGTAAAACCACATTAGTAAAAATCCTATTATGTTTTATTTTAAAATCATTGTCTTCACATTCTATGGAATTCCCCTTTACATTAACATTCCTCCATATTGACTTCACATCCAAATCTACAAAAACCTCCGACCACACTTTCTCCGAAGCAGGCACTCTTATCTCTTTTAAAATACATTTACTATAGACTGTTTTAACTTTCAAGCCTGACAAATCACGTTTCACTCCACCACTTTCAGAAAATAAAACCGGTAAACCCTGGCTCTCTTAACCGCCCCTGTATTTATTAAAACACCCCACTCCTCCGGAATGCACCCTAAAATTCTCTTATACATATTTTCTACTGTAGTTTTGCTTATTTCATCATCGACCTCAACAACATTGTCATAAATAGCTTGTACCGGTAGAAACCCCGGCCTGACCTCATATAGAATATCACCAATCTGTCTCATCCCAGCTCTCATAAAATATTTACAATACAACATTGTATTGTTATATTTGATCTTTGGATTCAAAAAGATTGGCTGATTTACAATATTTTCCAAAATGTTACATTCATAAGAAATGTGTGGTAAAACCTGCCCCCAAGCCTCGAAAACTTCCTTATAAAACAAAGGTATATTTCCCAACATTTCTTGTTTTACACTCATTAATAAACCATTATCCCCTATCCTCCCAACCTCCTGCAAATACTCTGCAAAAAACTTTTTCCACCCGTAATCTAATTCCCCATATAAATACTTCCGAACCATTTTCACTCTTATTGCTATTTTCCTCACCCTTAGATCCACTAACTTCAAGCCCCCCTCCTCATAACCCGCAATCAATGTTTTAAAAGCGATTTTCGCCCCCTTCCCATCCCATAAAAATTCAACTAAAATCTTATTCATTTCAGTTAAAACCCATTCTGGCACATCTAAGACATTCATGACGTGAATAAAAATTGACATCAGTAAAGAATTTATAACAATAACCTTCCCCTTTTAATTTTAACAACCTCCCCTTCCACATATTTACAACCTTTCTGACTTTATTTATCACCCCACTCCATGCCAAATCCCTAGCTTCTTTTTCTTTTACACCTAAAAAAACTCCTAACACCTTAAAATATTATTTGACCTCATTAAAAGGTAAATTCCCCTCATTTACCTTCCCAATATACATTACAACAGACTTTTCCATATTAACTTTAGCTCCTGATGCTCTTCCATATACTTTAAAACCTTCTATTACCCTTTTTACACTGTCCTCATCTCTAACTGTTATAGTTGTGTCATCTGCATATTGGTGAATCAAACTAAATCCCCCCTGTGGAGTCTGTACACAATTAATAAAATTATCCTTCTTAAGAAAAGCCGCTAAAGGTTCAGCTGATAAAACATACAATAAAGCAGTTAAAGGACATCCCTGTCTCACAGATCTCTCCAGAGTAAAAGAATCAGTTAAAACCCCATTGCATTTCACCCTACTTTTTGCATTTCTATATAATAATTTAATCCACCCTATTATTTTATTACCAAAGCCAAATCTTTCCAAGACCCTAAACATAAAATCATGTTCTACTCTATCAAAAGCCTTATTTAAATCTATGCTTAAAACAATACCTCCTATCTTATCCCCATTCATTTTGTGTAACACGTCTCTAATCCATATTAATTGTGTCAGCTATATCTCTCCCAGGAACACTATAATTCTGTGTTGGTGCTATAATATCATGTAAAACTCTCTTCATCCTATTCGCTAAAATCTTGTAATCCACATTTAATAAACTAATTGGCCTATAATTTTCCAATTTCACCTTACTCCCTTTGTTTTTATATAAAATAGTTATCATTCCTGTCACCATAGATTCTGATACACAATCATTCTCCTCCATATAGTGATAAACCTCCAATAAAATAGGTGCTAAAAGACTTTCATACATTTTATAAAACTCTGCAATGATACCATCTACACCAGGGCTCTTATTCACCTGTAAACCCTTTATCGCATCCATAACTTCATTTACTGTAATCTTCCCATCACACATTAACTTATCTTCTCCATTAATTTTCACCTCCACACTACCTAAAATCTCCTGTACACACCCCTCATCCACCTCCCCTTTTTTAAATAAGTCCTAATAAAAAATCTGCACTGTCTCTAAAATCTCTAGATAATCATCTACCACTTCCCCCTTTACATTTTCAATCTGTCTAAGATATGTTCTTCTTTGAGTACTCTTCTCTAATCCAAGAAAAAAAGAAGTGCATTTCTCCCCCTCCAAAAAATAGTTTGCTTTGCTTCTTATAATGGCCCCCATACAATTATCCATGTCATATTTACTCAATTTTGCTTTCAACTCTAAAAACTTTTCTATATTATAATTAGGTTCACTGTCACACTTCCCCATTTCCTCATCCAATTTGGCTCTCAACTCATTTTCTTTTCATCCTGCCTCTCTTTTTCCTTGCATATCTTATACTAAAAACTTTAATTTTTTCCTTAACCTTGTCCCACCATAAACACTTATCCTCCCCTTTCAGCTTATCCTCCATTTCACATGTTATCAAAGATTTAAGTTGTTTACAATAATCCTCATCCCCCAAATAACTCGCATTCATACACCATGTACCACCTCCTATTCTTTCCTTGTCTAAACCCACCGAGAAATGTAAACATGCATGATCACTGACTGTTGTAAAAACATACTTAACATCTTTCATACAATCCCTTAAATCTTCTTTAACTAAAATCAAATCTATTCTGGGTTGTTTTAATTCCCCTAAAACCACCTGCCTTCTAGAAAATTCTCGTTTATCGGGATTGTCATCTCTCCATATGTCAATAAGTTTTTTCTCAACCATCATTTTCTTTAAAACCCCTCTAGATGCATCATTTCTAAAAGCAGCTCCCCTTGTCATATCTAATCTGTCCAATTTCACATTAAAATCCCCCACCACGATGCAATTTCCCACACTCCATCGTCCCACTTCAACATATAAAACCTTGCGCTCTATTTCGTTATTTGGCGCATAAACATTTATAATTCTAAACTTCATATCCATATACTCAAAATCTAAAATCCTCCCATTATTATCATCATGTACATGTACCACTTTATCCACCACATCCTTTCTCACTAGAATAGCAACCCCACTAGAATTCCCTCTACCATTATTAACAAAAATAAAATCCCTCCATATTTGTTTTACTTTCAATACACAATCATTGTCCCAATGCGTCTCTTGTAGACATAAGATATCCACATCCTTCATTTGAACTATATTTTGAAATGTATCCATTGTCCTTAAACCATTTACATTTAGGGACACAAACTTAACCATTTCAAAAAATAATAAAATGAAAAGAAATACCTTCATTGTCCTCTACTTTTTGTCCTGTTTCTTTCCTCTTCTATCCTTCTTCTCCCCCCCCCCCCCCCCCCCGTTGCTTTCCTCTTCCTTTAGCTTTCCCTTAGTTTTTCTACCTTTACCCCTTCGTCCGTATCAGATATCTCCTCCAAGTCCATTTCGTCCAACCAACTAAAATTCTTTACTCCCACATCCGTTGTGCTCCCCGTATCTCTCTCCGTCTCTGGTATTGTCGTCAAAATCAAACTCCCTTCCATATCTTCACGCCCTGAGGTACTCGCAGGGCCTGAGCTTTCCCCCAAAATCTGCGCGTCCCCAGTGCCTCCACCCAGCCCGATCCCCCCCCTCCTCCTGTAAACTCCCTCTTCTCATCTCTGAGTCCAAGCTGCTCCCTATTTCGTCTGCCTTTTGCTCTATCTTCTCCCCTCTTTCTTTCTCCATCTCTCCACCTTCCTCTTTCCCATCCTCTTCTTCTCCTCCCGGTGATACATCAGCTTCCATTAAGAGGTCCTGGCTCTCCTCCTCACTTACGACCTCTCCACAAATGCACTCATCGGTTCTCTTCCGACATCCTGCGCAAACTGCCCTATCCCTCGCTCCAGCACATTCCCTCGCATAGTGTCCCTGGTTTCCGCACTTAAAACACCTAAAGTCAGGGCAGTCCTTTAAAATATGTCCAGGTTGAATACACAGGCGGCATACCCTAACCTGCTTGTCATGAATCACCCTGAAATATTCACCACCCTCCATTGTCTCGAACTTAGTGGAATACGGCAAGGACTGCACGGTGTCCGTGAACTTTACCTTACAGTATCTCGTCCCATCCACGATTTCCGTCCCCGGCCAGACTCTCCTTCTGATTTCTGAGACGGCAGCTACACCCCAGCTCCACAGTTTTTCCAGTATAGCTCCGTCCTCGATATAAAATGGCAAATTCATAAACGAGACTATGAGTTCGTTTGCCATCATGTCTCTCGCCATTACCTTCGTGTTCTTAATCATGACCCATCCATTAAACACTCTTTTCCATTTTCATCCCCCATCGTGACTTCATATTTCCTTTCTCCTTTTATTCTGCACCCCACCACCTGTCCGCACACATCTTTAATTGATCTTAGTAATTCCATCGTCGTTATCTTGTCTTCTCCCATCAATTCCACTGCCACTGTTCGTTCCTTGACGTATTTTGAGCCACCTTCAGGTCCATGTTTTGTCCGTTGTGCATTGCCTTTGTCTTTATCCGTGGGGAAGAGGCCATATCCTATGTTGACTTATGACAACTTCATGGACTAGGGCCCTTTAAAATAGGCGTTGCGGACGGAATCCAGACATTAAACCGAAATTCAACAATATTCAAAAATGTATTGAACTTAGTAGGAAATCAACTAAATCTATTCAACTTGTTAGAAAACGCATTCATTTGCCTAAGTGAATCATAAGACATGAACAAAATGCATCAGTGATTTGTATTTCCATAAAACTTTCTGAAACGGCACAGGAATGCCCCTGTCTGTGTGCCTTGCGCGCGTATGTATACACTTTGTGTAGCCGTTAGCGATGATGCTAATGATAACCTTCTTCTGGTAGGGAAGGTATGGCTTTCCCCAAAACCTTCTCAAGTAAATGTGAACTTCAAAGTAGCCTATGCCTGCCTGGCAGAATTATACCGTGATAATTTGCATCAATCCAGTGGCCATTTGTTTGGCAAACTCTGCAATCACATGAGGGCTACAGCAACACCGCTTAACCAAACAAAGGTCTCTTCCTGGTACACGTTTGAATTTAAGGGTAACTACACCCCAGACCTGAAAAATGATCTCCCGATAGGGTTTAACATTGTTGTGGACATAGAACATCCAATTGTGCTGTTTTTCTATGAAAAGGAAACAAACAACAGCCAACAAAGTGTGAAATATATGTTTTTTTCACAGTAAAGACACCTCAAAGAATATATCATATATTTTCATATATTTTATTGGATTTTTTTTTTTTTCAGTGCAAGACAGAACAGAACATGCCACCTGTTGGCAGACAAGTGTTGGGATCTATTTTCTTATAATTAGATGTGATGCCTAGCTTAAAAATAATTAATTAATGATTAAACATAATAGGTTTGTGCTGTACTGATATAGATTGTTTAACATAACAAGCTGTGACTAATGTGAGGAACCGTTAGGGGGGAGGCTGAGATAGACTTGTGACACACACATACACACTGCCTCTTTGTTAAACCGCTCAAGGACATGTGTACTGCAACAATGAAGAAGAGGAAACTATGTCTGAGGTTGCTGACTCTCGAGACAAGTTGCAAAAACAACTAATGCCCGGCAACAGTGAAGCGCCAAGGGGCTGGGACCAGCCTGTGCGCCAACGATAGGCTGAGTAAGTTTAAACCACGCTCAGCCTCTACTCTGACAGGCCCGCTTTGAACGGGAACTATCTCTGTCAGAGTATTAAAATAATAACTTTGGGTTGGGACAGTTCGTTCTCTGTTTTGCCCTGCGAGGTGTTACAGTGAACCCGTATATACGAAAATTGCATTTACCATTTATTCGCTTGACTAATTATATTAATAAAAAAGCTGAGAATATATTCAGTGACTTAGTGTTAAATTCTGTTCTGATACCAGATTCGAATTACGCAACTTATCAATTATTTTAATACTCTGACAGAGATAGTTCCCGTTCAAAGCGGGCTTGTCGGAGTAGAGGCTGAGTGTGGTTTAAACTTACTCAGTTTTTTTTCCCAGGATTGAGGGAAATCCCCTACAGTATCAGGAAGATAGGAGCAATAAAGAAGCAAGGGACAGTCTCAAACATAAATAAGGGATGGCAATTGGATGATAAATTACCAATATTACCTAAGTGATTTTTTATTTTTTTCCCCCAGGATTGAGGGAAATCCCCTACAGTATCAGGAAGATAGGAGCAATAAAGAAGCAAGGGACAGTCTCAAACATAAATAAGGGATGGCAATTGGATGATACATTTCCAATATTACCTAAGTGATTGTTTAGGTAGGTGGTAATATTGACACATGGGCAAAACATGTGTCAAGAGGGGGATGATAGTAGATTAGGGTTAGGGACATAGCCAACGGGTGGGGTACATGTCAATAAGAAAATTGGGATTATAAAATCCCATTATATTCGTGTTCGGCCCCCACGGTGGATTGTTCCTAGACTCAAGTGTTTAAACACACTTGGGGACGGGGATATGAGACCGGGCAGGACTGAACATCCAGATGGGGGGTAAAGAGAAACAAAGACATCACCAATTATCAATTGGAGATAGTAGTAATGTGACAGACTTAAGTTCGGAAGCACAGGAGAGAATTCTAAACCTTACAGCCCCTGTAACCGATGTGTGGTGGGCGTGTGCCAGTAAAGACAGTATAAGGCAGAGAATTCCAAAAGGGTGGCTAGATACCTGCGCCCTGGTTCTACTGGTTCAGCTAGTTAGAATTAGTCATCAGGAACCAAGGATTAAACAGATGTAGGAGGAGTTTTAACAAGAAGGAGAATAGCCCTATTTAGATGGATGCGATTGGGATACCAAGGGGGGTATCGGATGGATACCGAGCTATGAAACAATTAGGGGAAGGGTTTACTACCACGTTCTTTTGGTGGGTGACAAACAAAATAGTGGATTGGATTAATTATATCTATGACGACCAACAACGATTTATTGGCTAGACTAGGGATGCAGCAAAAGGGATCTCTGAACAATTATCCGCCATCTCACATGACTTAGTAAAAGAGGTTGGCTCTAGATCAGGCAGAAAGGGGCGGTGTCTATAGAATGGTAAGCCATTGTTGCACATTTATCCCTAACAATACCAGTCCTGACGGGAGTATCTCTAAAGCCCTAGTTGGTTTAGATAAACTATCAGCTGAAATGAAGAGCATGGCTGGAGTGGAGGAAACTGGACTGTTTTCTTGGTTGGGTGAGTGGTTTGGTAAGTATGCTGCACTGGTAATTACTGGATTTCCGATCCTAATCGTTATGTTTTTAATTTTGATGTGCTGTGCTGCCTGTATTATCCCTTGTCTGAGAAAGTCTGTTACAGATGTCGTGCATACGGCTGGTATGATGCCTTTGCTGGAGGCTCAAGAAGGAGATGCAGACACTGAGTCTAGCTTTCGGAGGAAAATGTGGTTGACAAAGGATGACCCTTGTTTGTGTTTTTATGTTTTATAAATTCATTTTAACTATTGTGAATGTTTGTCTTTCCTTATGTGAAGGTTTGAAGTTCCTGGGTGGCTGGTAGCCAACCTAGTACAAGTTAGGTGTAGATGGAAGGACTGAAGGCCTTTTTATTATCATTATTGCCTATTAATAAAAGTGTGATTCTTTTTGTTTGTATTGTATTTTAATGAGTGACACCCTAGTGGGTGTCAAAAGGGGGAATCCTAAATTTCCCTGAAATGTCTTATTTTGGGTTCACACCCAGCGGGTGTGAAAAGGGGGTTTGTTGGGATCTATTTTCTTATAACTAGATGTGATGCCTAGCTTAAAAATAATACATTAATGATTAAACATAATAGGTTTGTGCTGTACTGATATAGATTGTTTAACATAACAAGCTGTGACTAATGTGAGGAACCGTTAGGGGGGAGACTGAGATAGACTTGTGACACACACATACACACTGCCTCTTTGTTAAACCGCTCAAGGACATGTGTACTGCAACAATGAAGAAGAGGAAACTATGTCTGAGGTTGCTGACTCTCGAGTCAAGTTGCAAAAACAACTAATGCCCGGCAACAGTGAAGCGCCAAGGGGCTGGGACCAGCCTGTGCGCCAACGATAGGCTGAGTAAGTTTAAACCACGCTCAGCCTCTACTCTGACAGGCCCGCTTTGAACGGGAATACACGATCTAGAAAATAACACATAGAAAACAAAACATAGACACTAACACCCTGGCTCAACATATAAGAGTCCCCAGAGCCAGGGTGTGACAGTACCCCCCCCCCCCCCCCCCAAAGGCGCGGACTGCGACCGCACCAACTAAACCCAACAGGGAGCAGGAACGGGCCGGACCGGGCTGACGACGCGCACCACTGGCTTGGTGCGGGGAGCAGGAACGGGCCGGACCGGGCTGGCGACGCGCACCACTGGCTTGGTGCGGGGAGCAGGAACAGGCCGGACCGGGCTGGTGACGTGCACCACTGGCTTGGTGCGAGGGGCAGGAACAGGCCGGGCCGGGCTGGCGACGCGCACCACAGGCCTGGTGCGAGGGACAGGAACAGGCCGGACCGGGCTGGCGACGCGCACCACTGGCTTGGTGCGAGGGGCAGGAACAGGCCGGGCCGGGCTGGCGACGCGCACCACTGGCTTGGTGCGAGGGGCAGGAACAGGCCGGGCCAGGCTGGCGACGCGCACCACAGGCTTGGTGCGAGGGGCAGGAACAGGCCGGGACGGACTGGGAACACGCACCACTAACTTAGTGCGGGGAGCAGGAACGGGTTGGGCCGTACTGGGAACACGCACCACTAACCTAGTGCGGGGAGCAGGAACGGGTTGGGCCGTACTGGGAACACGCATCACTAACTTAGTGCGGGGAGCAGGAACGGGTCGGGCCGGACTGGGAACACGCACCACTACCTTAGTGCGGGGAGCGTGAACGGGTCGGCCGGACTGGGAACACGCACCACTAACTTAGTGCGGGGAGCAGGAACGGGTTGGGCCGTACTGGGAACATGCACCACTAACTTAGTGCGGGGAGCAGGAATGAGCCTGACCGTACTGGGAACACACACCACTGGCCTTGTGCGGGAATCAGGAACGGGCCGGACCGGACTGGTGACACACACCACTTGCTTGGTGCAAGGAGCGGGACTGGGTTTCCTCATAAACCTCCGCTCCCTCTGCTGCCCACTCAGTTCCTCTCGGCGTGCCTCCGCACTCTCCCTCTCCCTCCTGACCATTGGCCCCCGTAACCTGGCGGCCTCCTCTCCTAGTCCACAAACTCGCCCTGTAGCTGCCTCCAGCAGCCCCGTCGTCCATGCCATGTGCCCCCCCAAAAAATGTATTGGGGTTGCCTCTCGCCTGTCCGACGACGACACTGTTGGCGCCGTACCTCCTCTCTCGCCAGGGCTTTAACTTTAGCCCATGGCCCTTTGCCCGCGAACATTTCCTCCCAGGACCACCATTGGCCCAACTGGGCCATCGCCAACCTCTCCAGCTCCTTACCCGGCGTTTGCTCCTGCACACGCTGCTTGGTCCTTGTATGGTGGGATCTTCTGTCACGATCGTCGTAAAAAGTGGACCAAGGCGCAGCGTGAAATGCGTACATCTTTTATTGAGTACTATTAACAATAACAAAACGAAACGTGAAGTCCTCGGTCATAAACACAAACCTACACGGAACAAGATCCCACAAATGACAAGTGCACAACAGGCTGCCTAAGTATGGTTCCCAATCAGAGACAACAAGACACAGCTGCCTCCGATTGGGACCACCCCGGCCAACACAGAAATACACAATCTAGAAAAGAACACATAGAAAACAAAACATAGACACTACACATATAAACTAACACCCTGGCTCAACATATAAGAGTCCCCAGAGCCAGGGCGTGACAATTGTTTAACGTCGATTAAGGTAGCTCCCCGCACCTCTCTGATTCAGAGTGGTTGGGTTAATTGAGGAAGACACATTTCGGTTGAATGCATTAGTTATAAATATCTTTGATTCAGTTGTGCAACTGATTAGATATCCTCTTTCCCTCTGACTCTGAACTCTGCACTTGGTTTATTTCTTCGCTCAGGGACCTCCCTGGTCGTCACTAGTTACCACAGCCACAACGTCATAATTATGGCTAAACCTATTTCTACAATTGCTCTTCTTAAAATCTGACCCTAACCACACTGCTAACCTAATTCCTAACCTTAAATGAAGACAAAAAAAGCACATTTTTGTTATTATGAATTTTTACGATAGCCAGTTTGTACTTTGTGACTGTGGTAACTAGTTACAACCCTCATCTCCTGATTGCCTGCCTCATGAGAGAGCAAACACATTTTCATGGAAAACAAGGTATGTGTTCATGAAATCAGTTTAGTTGTCCTCTAAAACTAGCTAGAATGATCCAATCTATAGCTAGCTAACAAAACTACTAACGTTAGCTGTAGTAGCCTAGCTAGCTAACGTTAATAATTTAGACTCACTGAATAAATATGTTTGGCACAGGATAAAGATTAAACGATCTGTTGAGGCTACGGGAGGCCAAGTAATGTTGGCATATTATTTTAATCCACTGCTGGTGATTATTCACAAATGTTTGTGGAGCAAATGTCATGGTCTCAAAGGCCCAGTGCAATCAAACTTGATTTATGTGTTTTATATATACAGTATTTACACTACCAGTCAAAAGTTTGGACACACCTACTCATCCAAGGGTTTTTCTTTATTTTTTAAAATTTTGAGATTCTTCAAATAGCCACCCTTTGCCTCACCTGGAATGCATTTCCGCCGTGTCTTTGCAGCGATACGCCATCCTATCTTAGTGGGACTATCATTTGTTTTTCAACAGGACAATGACCCAACACACCTCCAGGCTGTGTAAGAGCTATTTTACCAAGAAGGAGAGTGATGGTGTGCTGCATCAGATGACCTGGCCTCCACAATACCCCGACCTCAACCCAATTGAGATGGTTTGGGATGAGTCGGACGGCAGAGTGAAGGAAAAGCAGCCAACAAGTGCTCAGCATATGTGGGAACTCCTTCAAGACTGTTGGAAAAGCATTCCAGGTGAAGCTGGTTGAGAGAATGCCAAGAGTGTGCAAAGCTGTCATCAAGGCAAAGGGTGGCTATTTGAAGAATCTCAAATCTCAAATATATTTAGATATGTTTAACACTTTTTTGGTTACTACATGATTCCATATGTGTTATTTCATAGTTTTGATGTCTTCACTATTATTCTACAATGTAAAAATAAAGAATAACCCTTGAATAAGTAGGTGTGTCCAAACTTGTGACTGGTAGTGTATATTTCCACACTATGAGTTTGGAATAATATTGTGAAAATTATGATAATGCCCTTTTAGTGTAAGAGCTGTTTGAAAAGGCCTGAAATTTCAGCCTTTTCTTCTTCTTCTTCTGTCTCTCTCGCTGTCTCTCTCTCTGGGTTGGCGGATCGCATCCAACCTTTAGGTGCATACACCGCCACCTACTGTACTGGTGTGTGAGGCCATTCACGGCCTACCTACATTACATAATTTGATACGATACCAGTCTAAATTCTAACGTAACCTCTTCCCACATCTCAAGTCTAAACTCTAACATAATCTCTACCCACATCAGTTACCTGCTTCTCGTTAATCTAATTGATCAGCTCAAACAGCACCATTAGCCTTGTGATCACCTTCCTTTCACCAATCGTGTGAGGTCATTCATGGCATACCTACATTACATACTTTGATAGTCTAAATTCCAACATTACCTCTACCCATATCTCAACATTCTAAACTCTAATGCAGGGCTGCCCAACCCTCTTCCTGGAGATCTACCGTCCTGTGGGTTTTCAGTCCAACCCTAATTTAACACACCTGATTCTACATATTAGCTGCTCAACAAGACCTTAACTAGCTGAATCAGATATGCTAAATCTGTCAAACAAACAACAGCCAACAAAGTGTGAAATATATGTTTTTCTCACAGTAAAGACACCTCAAATAATATATCAGCTAACAGTAATCATGTTTTCATATATTTTATTGGAGTTTTTTCTTTTTCAGTGCAAGACAGAACAAAACATGACATCTGGTGGCATACAAGCCACACAACATTCATAAACAACAAATTCATACACTTAAGAGAATGAACAACACTTACAAAACAAAGACCAATAATAGTGCTACAGTTAGTCAGGGTCTTTTACCACACCAGCTAGGTTGTGATCGGGAGCATGGAAAACTAAATTAAAGGGGTGCATCGTTCCGGACCTATACAGGTTGTCAGAGATACACCCAGAAAAACAAAATATAAAAATAATAATTCACCCACTCACACCTAAGTGGCCCTGTTTGAATATCTGATTTTGTGATGGAATATGCCGAATATGACCATTTCCATAGAATACATTTCCTTGCCAACCAAAGCCATTTTTACAGTGTTTCCAGTTGTTGTTCATTCCTATCCAACACGGATGGATCACGCTGTAATTTGAGTAAAAATAATCCTGCCTCTTTGAGAATTCTTGAATTGAACATAGTGCTTCATTCAATACCATGTGTACCATGTGGAGTCACAACGGTCAACACAGATTTTGTTCACTTGACCCCTGGTGGCCATTTCCTGGTCGTCTTGCTACACATTGGCTCTTGGTCAAATGGGATAGTTATGACCACTCTAAGAATACAGACCCTTGCACAGTATATTGTGAAGATAGCAATGTGTTTTAAAATATATATACAGTATATTTAAGGGATTTCAGATTTTATTGAACAGATAATGAGAGAATATGACAGCAGTGAAATATAGAAAGATTTTGTGTCAAAGGGGAATTTGCCAGAATCGAACCTATGCCACTGTTGATGTGAGTGCCGAAGGCTGCACCATTACCGTTAGACCAACCAGGCCACATGTTCATAGTGTTTGTGACTGATCCCTTATAATGAAAGCTAACAACTAATACAATTCTAAATCAGCACTTCTACTCTGAGATGCTTTATGTTTACGGGCCCTGGTCTGACCTTTATAAACTGTGTTCTGGACATGTCCTTTGATTATGAGTCAAGATCATTTGTCAATGGAAATGATGGTGGGCAAAAACTGGTTGAATCAACGTTGTTTCCATGTAATTTCAATCAAAAAAATCTATGCGATATTGTCGAATCAACGTGGAAAACTGATTGGATTTGCAAAAAGTCATCAACATAAGGGAATTTAGTATTTTCTTCACCCAACTTTTAACCTAAATCCAATGACGTGGTGACATTTTTTGTTGATTTCACGTTTGTTGATAACTCAACCAAATGTAAATCACAGCTAGACGTTGAAGGAGGACTGCTTTCAGCTGTCCACCCCTTAGGATCAGAGTGTGAATTAATCATAAATTGGTGGGTGCTTGTATTTGTCCTGTTTCAAGTGTGCATTATACGCATGTGTGAATTGGAAATGTGTTTCTTTGCATATTCCAACTCCCCCTGAGAGTGGGGTCATGGACAGAATCAGCCATTATCGACGGTGACCCTGGATCAATTAGGGTTAAGTGCCTTAATCAAGGGCACATTGGCAGACTTTTCACCTTTTCGGGATTCAAACTAGCAACCTTTCGATTACTGGCCCAATGCTCTAACTGCTAGACTTTCTGCAGCCCGGAAAGGAGTCAAAGGGACCACAGTTAAAAATGAGCTGCAGTGCATTCGGAAAGCATTCAGACCCCTTGACTTTTTCCACATTTTGTTACGTTAAAGCCTTATTCGAAAATGCATTACATTATTTTTTCCCCTCATCATTCTACACACAATACCACATAATGACAAAGTGAAAACAGGTTTTTAGACATTTTTGCAAATGTATTACAAATAAAAAACGGAAATACCTTATTTACATAAGTATTCAGACACTTTGCTATGAGACTCGAAATTGAGCTCAGGTGCATCCTGTTTCCATTGATCATCCTTGAGATGTTTCTACAACTTGATTGGAGTCCACCTGTGGTAAATTCAATTGATTGGACATGATTTGGAAAGGCACACACCTGTCTATATAAGGTCCCATAGTTGACAATGCATGTCAGAGCAAAAAACCAAGCCATGAGGTCGAAGGAATTGTCCGTAGAGCTCAGAGACAGGATTGTGTCGAGGCACAGATCTGGGGAAGGGTACCAAAACATTTCTGCAGCATTGAAGGTCCCCAAGAACACAGTGGTCTCAATCATTCTTAAATGGAAGAAGTTTGGAACCACCAAGACTCTTCCTAGAGCTGGCCACCCAGACAAACTGAGCAATCGGGGGAGAAGGGCCTTGGTCAGGGAGATGACCAAGAACCCGATGGTCACTCTGACAGAGCTCCAGAGTTCCTCTGGGGAGATGGGAGAACCTTCCAGAAGGACAACCATCTCTGCAGCACTCCACCAATCAGGCCTTTATGGTAGAGTGGCCAGACAGAAGCCACTCCTCAGTAAAAGGCACGACAGCCCGCTTGGAGTTTGCCAAAAGGCACCTAAATACTCTCAGACCATGAGAAACAAGATTCTATGGTCTGATGAAACCAATATTGAGCTCTTTGGCCTGAATGCCAAGCGTCACGTCAGGAGGAAACCTGGCACCATTCCTACAGTGAAGCATGGTGGTGGCAGCATCATGCTGTGGGGATGTTTTTCAGTGGCAGGGACTGGGAGACTAGTCAGGATCGAGGGAAAGATGAACGGAGCAAAGTACAGAGAGATCCTTGATGATCTGCAGAGCTTGAGTGGATCTGCAGAGAAGAATGGGAGAAACTCCCCAAATACAGATGTGCCAAGCTTGTAGCGTCATACCCAAGAAGACTCAAGGCTGTAATCGCTGCCAAAGGTGCTTCAACAAAGTACTGGGTAAAGGGTCGGAATACTTATGTAAATGTAATATGTCTGTTTATTTTATTTTTTTCAAAACTGTTTTTGTTTTGTCATTATGGGGTAGTTTTTGTTTTGTCATTATGGGGTATTATGTGTAAAAAACCTAATCAATTTTAGAATAAGTTAGTAACGTAACAAAATGTGGAAAAAGTCCAGGGGTCTGAAAACTTTCCGAATGTACACGTTTTCAGACCCCTTGACTCTTCCCACATTTTGTTACATTTACATCATTTAGCAGACGCTCTTATCCAGAGCGACTTACAGTTAGTGTTACGTTACAAGCTTATTCTAAAATTGATTACGTTTTTTCCCTCATCAATCTGGTGCAGTATTTGTTGCGCATGGTCCCTGACAAATGAATTAATAAAATAAGGAAAGGAGAGGAAACCATTTTGGACTACGGACATTCCCCTTAGTTGATGTAGTACTCCAGGGTGAAGTTTCCCCTAAGTACAGACATAGGATCAGTGTCCCTACCCCAAATCCTAATCTTAACCATTAGTGGGGGAAATTCAAAACAGACCCAAGATCAGCATCTAGAGTTAATGTCACCCTACACCTGATTGTAGTATGTGGGGCCAAAAAGGGCATGGGGTCAGAAGGGAAAGATGAACGTCTCAGCAGTCCGAGTCCATCCCCTCCGGGCGTGCCGACTTGCAGCTGCTGGGTGGCGTGAACACTTCCTGGTCGCTGATGGCCAGCTGGAGGTCAAAGCAGTGGGTAGAGGTAGTGACGCTTCTGTTCCTGGTGGAGGTCTCCTGGAGGGGGTAGCAGTCCTTCACCGTGTACACGCCCACCCACACCTCATCTGGTGTAGCGGGGAGTGGCAGAGGTAGGATTAGGATTTACTTTGTCCCCCAGGGGAAATTCGTACATTCAAAAGTGCTTCCCTTCCACATAACATATTAAAGGTTATAAACATACACTCCCCTATGTATTTATTTGGACAGTGAAGCTAAAACATTTAATTTGGCTCTATACTCCAGTATTTTGGATTTAAGATAAAATGTTTTATGAGGCGTATAGAATCTCACCTTTTATTTGAGGGTGTTTTCATAAATATCTGTTTTACCATTTAGAAATGAAAGTACTTTATGTATCTAGTCCCCCCATTTGAAGGTGTCATAAGTATTTGGACAAATTCACTTGGTGTATTAAAGTAGTGAAGTTTAGTATTTAGTCCCATGTTCCTAGCACGCAATGACTACATCAAGCTTGTGACTCTACAAACTTGTCGGATTCATTCGCAGTTTGTTTTGGTTGTGTTTTGGATTATGTTGGGCCCAATAGAAATTAATCGTAAATAATGTATTGTGTCATTTTGGAGTCACTTTTATTGTAAATAAAAATAGAATATGTTTCTGAACACTTCTACATTAATGTGGATGCTCCCATGATTACGGATAATCATGAATGAATTGTGAATAATGATGAGTGCGAATGTTGCAGAGGCACACTTACAGTGGGGAAAAAAGTATTTAGTCAGCCACCAATTGTGCAAGTTCTCCCACTTAAAAAGATGAGAGAGGCCTGTAATTTTCATCATAGGTACACGTCAACTATGACAGACCAATTGAGATTTTTTTTCTCCAGAAAATCACATTGTAGAATTTTTAATGAATGTATTTGCAAATTATGGTGGAAAATAAGTATTTGGTCACCTACAAACAAGCAAGATTTCTGGCTCTCACAGACCTGTAACTTCTTCTTTAAGAGGCTCCTCTGTCCTCCACTCGTTACCTGTATTAATGGCACCTGTTTGAACTTGTTATCAGCATAAAAGACACCTGTCCACAACCTCAAACAGTCACACTCCAAACTCCACTATGGCCAAGACCAAAGAGCTGTCAAAGGACACCAGAAACAAAATTGTAGACCTGCACCAGGCTGGGAAGACTGAATCTACAATAGGTAAGCAGCTTGGTTTGAAGAAATCAACTGTGGGAGCAATTATTAGGAAATGGAAGACATACAAGACCACTGATAATCTCCCTCGATCTGGGGCTCCACGCAAGATCTCACCCCGTGGGGTCAAAATGATCACAAGAATGGTGAGCAAAAATCCCAGAACCACACGGGGGGACCTAGTGAATGACCTGCAGAGAGCTGGGACCAAAGTAACAAAGCCTACCATCAGTAACACACTACGCCGCCAGGGACTCAAATCCTGCAGTGTCAGACGTGTCCCCCTGCTTAAGCCAGTACATGTCCAGGCCCGTCTGAAGTTTGCTAGAGTGCGGGAGAGAATGTCAGATGATACCAAAATATAATTTTTGGGTGAAAACTCAACTCGTCGTGTTTGGCGGACAAAGAATGCTGAGTTGCATCCAAAGAACACCATACCTACTGTGAAGCATGGGGGAGGAAACATCATGCTTTGGGGCTGTTTTTCTGCAAAGGGACCAGGACGACTGATCCGTGTAAAGGAAAGAATGAATGGGGCCATGTATCGTGAGATTTTTAGTGAAAACCTCCTTCCATCAGCAAGGGCATTGAAGATGAAACGTGGCTGGGTCTTTCAGCATGACAATGATCCCAAACACACCGCCCGGGCAACGAAGGAGTGGCTTCGTAACAAGCATTTCAAGGTCCTGGAGTGGCCTAGCCAGTCTCCAGATCTCAACCCCATAGAAAATCTTTGGAGGGAGTTGAAAGTCCGTGTTGCCCAGCGACAGCCCCAAAACATCACTGCTCTAGGGAGATCTGCATGGAGGAATGGGCCAAAATACCAGCAACAGTGTGTGAAAACCTTGTGAAGACTTACAGAAAACGTTTGACCTGTGTCATTGCCAACAAAGGCTATATAACAAAGTATTGAGAAACTTTTGTTATTGACCGAATACTTATTTTCCACCATAACTTGCAAATAAATTCATTAAAAATCCTACAATGTGATTTTCTGGATTTTTTTTCCTAATTTTGTCTGTCATAGTTGACGTGTACCTATGATGAAAATTACAGGCCTCTCTCATCTTTTTAAGTGGGAGAACTTGCACAATTGGTGGCTGACTAAATACTTTTTTCCCCCAGTGTATCTATGTAGAGGTGCCATGCTTTCAAAGACTGTTTCAATCACCAGTAAAAACAGCCACCATAGTGAACAACACACCAAGTCTTCCTCCTGTATCATACAATCCAATGCATTTATTGACTCAGGTCTTACACTTTAAATTCAAACTCAACTGACACTTGTAACTTATCAATCAAAGCTTAATTTGCACTTTCAACTAGCTTCTTGTGTCCATTTTTGTAGCTCAATCATTTACAAAGGAAATAATGTTTTCATTATTTTAGTCTGTCACACTCTTTCATACCTGGAGAATGGAGCTGGAGCATGGACACGGAAACACAACTCAGTTCATAGTGCAGTCCAGACAGCAACTCCTAACACATTTTGAAATCAGATGTCATTTGTGAGAAGAAACTTCCGTAGAGCAATGTCTTGAAAGCAGCCTTTTTAATGTCTTGAAAGTAGACTTCTCAATGTCTTTGAGAACATTCCTATATAGCATATTCCTTTCAAATCTTATCCACTTGCCATTCTTTATATCCAAACCGGCTTTTTAGTGTAGTAATGTTATTTATGCTGGCTCGAGCAACATTAAACTGACCAATGAGGTAGGCTAAGTAGTTTCACTTCCTGGTTGACACCTGTCATGTGATGTCACCCAATTCAGGGTCATATTCATTAGCTCACACCATAGTGAAATGTTATAAAACATTTAACAGAAATTGAAAACAAGTGGCTCTTATTGGACAAGTCCAGGTAGTCCCTTCGCGTTTCAGTCTGTTTTCTCCCATTTGGTGTCTAATGACCATGACCCAGGAGACTCACTGGAGTTCAAAGATCTTTTGAAATTGCACAAATGACAACATGCTTTAACAATTCACACTCTTACGATTCAACTCCAATGTTGATATAAAACTGTGCTCTGTACAAACATCTTACATTTAAGGCAGAAGGTTTTTTCCAAAGCTTTGACGAGGGTTGTTCTTGTCCCAAAAAACACTAATCTCTTCACACGTCAAGGTTTTTTAACAACCACCACTATCTCATTCCGAAGGTCTTCTTTCCGTGAAT
Organism: Coregonus lavaretus; assembly: GCF_964263955.1. NCBI lineage: Eukaryota > Metazoa > Chordata > Actinopteri > Salmoniformes > Salmonidae > Coregonus > Coregonus lavaretus. The sequence goes on along the minus strand of NC_139989.1, from coordinate 56,443,588 downwards.
GGAAAAGACATCAAAATGTTACGGGCGACATGAGTGACACCGGTTGTGCGTTGGTATAATTAGGGGCTAAGTAAAGAATGCAGAGGAGACAGCTCAGTTAGCTCCCTGCCACATTCAATACATCAGAAATGTAGAAATAAAAAGAACAGAATGGGCGACCTTGTTAAAAGGAATCGTTGACTGTCAGCAATACTGTTACGGTACCAACGCAAAACCCATATCTAGTTGGGTCATCAACGCCTTAAGAAATACTTACATGTGCCCATTCTAATCATTGTATTTCTACGCCTTACATCCTTTTTTCCTCCAGCCAAAACTCTCTATACTAGCTCCATCTCTCGGTCTGTACCATGGCATTTAGTACACTGCACAAACTTTGATTTGTAGTGCTCTAGCATTAGCATTCTTCCAGCTTCACAGAGCCACCACACAGACAACTCATTGACTGCGTTTAGACAGACAGCCCAATTCTGATCTTTTTTTTCACTAAATGTGTCTTTTGACCAATCAGATCAGCTCTGAAAAAGATCTGATGTGGAAAGATCTGATGTGATTGATCAAAAGGGCAATTAGTGAAAAACGCAGCCCAGGTGCAATCTGTGCAACACCCTCTCCTCCACCACTACTTCAGAGCCACCACACAGAACTCTAGACACCAGAGCATTACACTCAAATAGCTGTGTCAAATCAGAGTTTAAAAGCCTGGTGAATAAAAACAACTCTTTATTATATATCTATACATATATATAAATTAACAATATACATTTTCAATAAATACTCTGGTGGCTGTGTGATCACTCACATACGTCATCATAATACTTTTTTAAAGTCCTTTCTGAAAATGAAATTGAAAGTAGGTAAGTGCCAGATAAGATTTTTTTTTGTAACTTGCATAGAAAAATGAGTGAAGCGTAAAACGTTTGATCAGTTCACTTGATTGAGGCAGGGAGCGGTAGGAGAGGCTTTTCAAAAAGCAGCAGTAGCAGCCTGGAAATATGTCCGCCAATATGAACTAGGACATGGTGACTCCCTCTATAGGTCGGACGATGCCGGCTCCACCATCTCAGAGAGATAGAGGACAGATTTGTAAGTCGCTCTGGATAAGAGCGTCTGCTAAATGATGTAAATGGTATTATGTGTTTCAATAGCCCACAACACACATCTGATTATACCCTGCCTTCAAATATCAACCTTCACCAAGACGTCATCCGACTAAGCTGTCAGATCTTGCATCATGGCAGATCATTGACCATCAATCTTCTGTTGAGCACACGCTTAATGATGTCACACCTCAAGACCTTCTTATGGAGATCTATCTTTTCAGGATCGCTTGCTCACTCTGTAGCTCGGTCAATCTCAATCAGGCCTCAACTCATCGAGACAAATTTAAAATGCAATATCAAACTGTACTTAAATCTTCCAGACAGCTGAGAACCCAACCCAGAAGCACAAGGCAAAAAACAAAAAAAACACTTTCGTGATTGGTGGAGTCTCCATTTTCGGAGGGGGGGGGGGGGGAAATAAAGAAACAAACAAGGATTCTAGATCCCCAACTGAAAAGGGGAGAGTGTTTTCAACATGGAGGAAAAGGAGGAAAAGTAGCTTCAAAAACAAGATGCTGAAAGGAGAAAGAGCGGGGAAGAGAAACCAAAAACAGTGCTGCTGATCGAAACTGATGCAAAGTCTAGAAAGGCAGGCTGGGAAGAACTGTACGTATGTCGGTCGGTCGGTGGCCTTGTTCTTTGTCTATCCCTCCCTCCATCCATCTAGTCTTTCCATCGTTCTCTCCCTTTCGGCAGAGACGACTGGTAGGTACATCCTTGGCTTGATTGGTCAGTTCATCTCCCCCTCCATGAGTGTCTAGGGCAGTGCCAATCAATGTCCCCTGCTCTGCCAGCGATGCCAGGGGGCGGGTATCACCGGAACTCGTAGATGGGCATACTGTGTTCCTGGACATGGGTGAGGTTTAACGACTGGTACCTGGAAGAGAACAAGGGGACCAAGAATGAGAAGCTAGCCAGTAGCCGAGCAGCTAACCAAGCTAGCCAGTAGCCAAGCAGCTAACCAGTAGCCAAGCAGCTAACCAAGCTAGCCAGTAGCCAAGCAGCTAACCAAGCTAGCCAGTAGCAAAGCAGCTAACCAAGCTAGCCAGTAGCAAAGCAGCTAACCAAGCTAGCCAGGAGCAAAGCAGCTAACCAGTAGCAACATCCCTGTATGTTCAGATCAGCATGCAAAACAACAACTGGTAAATATTTACACTTCAGTGTGCTTGCCTCCCAAACGACACCCTCTTCCCTATATAGTGCACTACTTTGACCAGGGCCCATAGGGTGTCATTTGGGACGCAGCCTACGTACCATTCAGAGCTTCTGTGGTAGTAGTAGCCCTCGATGGTGGCTGTGGACTTCTGGAAGCAGATATAGTAGAAACCAGCGAAGGACGCCCCGCTGATGTCTTTAATGGTATGGTCCGGGACCAGGAACTGCTCCTGTAAGGGAGAGGACAAGAAACAAACGCTAGTCACTATATGGCCATGTTAGAAAGGACAAACGTGGCACGCTACGGCCAGACAGAGATTTTTCCCCCAAAAAATATAGATTGAGCCTCCCCCCAAAATTGGATGAACAAAACTAGACAATGATAAATGCGTATGAAATGTAATGTTTTCATACATCTGTGTGGCCAGAGGCAATATCAGAAAACGTCCATCCATACTAAGATAAGAACAAGTGTAGAGACACAGAGGAAGGGTTAAAGGTTAAAGTTCAAAGTTCACACAGGGAGAGAGAATGAGCGATCAATGGAACATCAGGTGATATTGGCCTCACCTTCCACCTCATAAAGACAAAATCACTGTTCTTCAGCTCTTCGTAATCGAAGTCGTCCAAGTTGAAGCTCTTTGCGTACTGATAAAAAGCCTGAAACTTCCCCTGGAAAGAAACAAAACAAAAATGTGTTGTTTTAGTTGTACTTTTTCTCAAAGACAATTAAAAACTGAAGTATTACCCTGCATCCAAGAAGTGTTTGTTAAAAAGAAGAAAACACCACACAGACAAATGACTATGCTTCAAAGGGAATATGAAATGAAAGACATTGAGAGCTTCAAATGAATACCCAGTGCTTGCGGTCCACATCTTCGTCGGCGTCCCACTTCCTGGTTAAAAAGGGCCTCTTTCTACTGATGATCTCTCCTGTGAAGAACGTGGTAAGAGTGGGATACTCCTGCGAGGATCAGAAACAGAACGTGGTGAGAGTGGGATACTCCTGCGAGGATCAGAAACACAACGTGGTGAGAGTGGGATACTCCTGTAAGGAACAGAAACAGAACATGGTGAGAGTGGGATACTCCTGTGAGGACCAGAAACGCAGATTAAGAGCGAGTGAGAGCTGGGTTCATTAGTGAACACCATAGCAAACTGTATCTAATCTTTTTGCAATGGAAAATCTATTGCAATGAAAACAAGAGTTTATTGGACAAGTTCAGGTAGTCCCTCCCCGTTTGCTTTGGTTTTGTTCCTAGAGAATACAACCCTGTTTCCTTCTCCGTAAGGACTTTCACTGACAAAAGAGATGGTTTTAATTATACATGACATACTCAATCTTTCTTAGTCACACACATCATAACGGTTGTCTCCAACAAAGTAGGTACATATTCCCAATGCTTTTCTGTTTATAGACCTGAATACATGGATCTAGCTGTGCTCCCACTTTTACTATTCCCTTAATCTGACTCTACAGTTATGGTTACCAAGGTTCCTTTAGGAAGGGTTCCTGGCTGGAACACATGCCCTTTGCAGTGATGAATGATGTGTCACACACAGGACTGCCATCAATAACGAACAGCAATGCCTGTTTAATGCAGGGTCATATTCATTAGGCAACAAACAGAAGAACTGAAAAACTAAAACTGGGAGGGACGACCTCAATGTGTTTTCTTTTTCCGTTGCAAAACAATTTGCTGCGGTGTGTCCGAATGAATACGACCCAGCTCACTTTAACACTATGCAAAGGTGCCAGAGCAGTGGTAGGTAGCACCTTGTTAAGTAAACAGTGCACCCTTTCCCTGAGCACTCCCTTTGAGTCAATCACAACTCATTCTCTAGGAGAAGAGGTGAACAGTAGGGCGAGAGAAGAAGGGATCTGTGTAATTTATGAGGAGAGGAGAGTGGGAAGGGACCTGATATTTAGTGTTGCCAGTGAGAGAAAGTGCACAGCAATCACATTCTGTACCACACACCCTCTGAATTGTAGACCTCGCTGTAAACAGACAATGCAGGCAGAAAGCTGCAGCACACAGGCCTGTTCTATGACTGTCTGTACCATATTAGAGGCAGTCAGTCAGTTAGTCAGTCAATCCATTTAAGACTAAACATCCAAATACGGTATACAGTGCTCTGACAAGACCTACATCTGTAGCCTACACTTTTGCAACGTAACAGATAGGCCTTCATACTGGTGTTGCAAATTGGTCAATAGATGGCTCTGGCTTGTTGTTTAGCATGTTGTCATCATAATGTATGCCAGTTTCACATTGGTTGGTTGGTTGTACCAGTATACATTTAAATTGGGGCTGGTGAGCTGCATTGCACTTAGCTTACACTGACCCCTGCCATGATAAGTTCCCAAAAGGGGCTTAAAGACCCATTACACCATCATCTCTCATTCCATGTGAGCGGTAAGGTAGAAGTACACTGTATCTGACCCAGTTCTGCTCCACTTTACCTCGGTTAGGCCTTTGATCTTCAGGTAACCACACAGATAAGAGTCCTCCATGGTCACATGCTACAGGAGACAAACAATCGCACAATGAGTGGTATTCAAGTACAGTGGTCACAATGTCCTTGTGTGTGTGTGTGTACACAACAACAACCCATCATGTGCCTTCACAGAATGACAACCAGGCTGTTCACAAATGTTATTCTTAGGTATTTTCAGAAGTTCTCAAATGAATGAACAGGCCTATTCAATAGTCAGCTGTCAGTCAATCTGAGCGAGCACCAACGAAAATGCTGAAGGCTAGCTACCTTTTGTCATTTAACAACTAGGCCATTTGTTTACATAAATCATGCATGTGAATGCCAGTATTCATCTATCCAAATATTTGCATAACTGGCTGTTATCTCTCGAGAACCCTAGGGGGGCCAAGGGAGCTTACTAACATTTACCGTTTATTTGAATGGGCTAGCTAACTGCAAGCTACAGATTGCTTGCTGTCAAGCTTCCTAAACTAGTTTGTTTGCTAACTAACTAGTTCAGCTGGCTAGCTTGCTAAATCGGTTGCGTGACAGTGGTGGTTGACAGTCACTAGCAGCAGTGACAAGACAACCTTACATGGTCAACTTGCAAGCATGCTATCCATCATATCAAGCTTCTTAAAAGCAAGATAATTTACCTGCAAAACGACCTCAACGTCATACGAGTTTCCTTTGCTCTTCTGATGCCCTCGAAACTGTGAACCGCTGTACAGCAGCGTAGTAGCTACCCCGGGCTGGTGCGTGTTGATCGGCGGGGGAGGGATAAGAGAGTCCGAGGATGTACGGGCCGCAGCGGTGCTGCTGCAGCGCTCAGCTCGAACCGGCATGATGAGCGCTAATGCGTGCGTGTCCCCGACTGCAACAGTCATGAACCACAGACGGAGGAAGCTCGTAATAGGGAGAGGGGCTACTGACGAGCAGTATCTCTAAGCTTGCAAGTTGACTATCGTCCTCCCCGGCCCTAGGATAGCTCACGCTGGACGTGCACTGGGTTTAAGAGAACTTCAACGTTGCATTAGACAATTCAGAATCACCTTATTTGATTGGCTGGACAAGTGCACTCCTCATTTGAACGGAAACGTAATTGGATAGTATTCGGAAATGCATTGTGGGACATGTAGTTGCACTTTTGTACATTAGTTTCCACTGGAAAAATCCATATGAATGATCAGCGTTCTTGCAGTTTTGTACTAAGGTTGAAAACGTATATATTTGGGCCTTACTTTCTATTAGTTCTGAAATGTATTGTAGAATACAATGATTATAATCAAAACATAAAAAATGTTTAGTTGAATGGTTTTGGTTGGGTGTTGATAGTTATGCACGCCATAGTGCATCTCTCTCTCTCTCTCTCTCTCTCTCTCACTCTCACACACACACACACACACACGCACACACACACACAAACAACAGTAGATGGCAGAGTTGTCCCAGAGAGTTGAAATATGAACCATTTAGGAATACACAACAAACATTTCAGCCTGTTTCTGGAAATGAACAAAAGGGAAAAAACACAGAGGATTCATTAAAATAATGGACTTTATTTTGACACAATTCAATTTTCTTATAACACAGGTTCATGAAAATAAGTAAGTATGAAAAGAAGGGCATTTGCTGTATGCCTGAGGCTTGTGAATCTGTGTTGGGACTGTTTATTCTGCTATATTTCCTTTCCCCTCCTCTCTTCTTAATCAATGGTGCTCATGTTGCATCTCATCTAGCTGATCCCTCACGTAGTCAATGTAGTTGTGAATCTCTGAGATGCGCTTGCGATTCCGCTTCACCTCTTCATCTTGTACCTGCATTGACAGGCGAATAAGATACAAAACAACAACAAATTTAAACACCCCAAGGTTAGAGCATTCTTCATGGTGGAAAACTGGAAACTGTCATACTGAGTGTTTGTGGCAATGCCTTGCCTTCCCCATAGAAATACAATCTATGTCATCCTATTTCCATGCATTCCCCATAGAAATACAATCTATGTCATCATATTTGCATGCATTCCCCTGCCTACCGATTTCATCAGAGCGCTCATCCAGCTGTTGCTGCGCGTCACCAGTTCGTCCTCACGGTTGTCGATCTTCAGCAGGTGGGTGTCGTGGGAGGTGCTGACTGCATTGATCACTGTGTCCTTGTCTACAAACAGCTGCATGGGGGGACAAACAGACACTGTGTAACACAGAGGGCTGATGCAGGGTGAAGTTGCCCCTAGACACTGATCTTGGGTCAGTTTTGCATTCTCAACATAATGTTTAAGGTTAGGATTGGGGGTAGGAAAACTGATCTGAAATCTGTACCTAGGGGAAGCTTCACCTAGGTGCCAGTTGGATCAAGATACTGCTGAGTGCCACTGGGGAAAGTGCTGCTGAGGTGCTAAGGATCTTAATTTCTCACAGCAGGAAAATAATCCTGTAGCAACAGGAAATATGAATTTTTATGTGGATTATAATTAATGGACATTTTCTGTAGTGGTTAACATATTTTTCGTTAGGCCAAATCAAGTATGACATGTTAATGTGGAAATTACAAACTTTAGAAGCCTTTTTAAACCTTGAATACACTACAATTTGCATTTCCTGCTGGGCAGGAATATTCTCTGTGACAACAGACTGATCAAATTAAGATAGCAGATCTGTAGTTTCAATAGCAGTGACAGTGGCAATGTTGTCAGAGATGTGAGGCAGTAAGAACAGAATACAGTTGGACAGTGTGCAGTGTGTCTGAGTGCAATATGGACGAGCATGTACACATACAATATCAAATCAAATTGTAATTGTCACATGCTTCGTAAACAACAGCGAAATGCTTCCCAACAATGCAGAATACAATAAATATAATTTGTATAATAATAATGGAAAAATAATTGTAACATGAGGAATAAATACACAATGAGCAATGATAGCTTGGCTATATACATAGGTACAAGTACCGTGTGGATGTGTAGGGGTACGAGGTCATTGAGGTAGATACACTACCAGTCAAAAGTCTGGACACACCTACTCATTCAAGGGTTTTTCTTCATTTTTACTATTTTTTACATTGTAGAATAATAGTGAAATAACACATATGGAATCATGTAGTAACAAAAAAGTGTTAAACAAATCAAAATATATTTTATATTTGAGATTCTTCAAATAGCCACCCTTTGCCTTGATGACAGCTTTGCACACTCTTGACATTCTCTCAACCAGCTTCATGAGGTAGTCACCTGGAATGCATTTCAATTAACAAGTGTGCCTTCTGAAAAGTTAATTAGTGGAATTTCTTTCCTTCTTAATGCGTTTGAGCCAATCAGTTGTGTTGTGACAAGGTAGGGGGGTATACAGAAGATAGCCCTATTTGGTAAAAGACTAAGTTCATATTATGGCAAGAACAGCTCAAATAAGCAAAGAGAAACAACAGTCCATCATTACTTTAAGACATGAAGGTCAGTCAATACGGAACATTTCAAGAACTTTGAAAGTTTCTTCAAGTGCAGTCGCAAAAACCATCAAGCGCTATGATGAAACTGGCTCTCATGAGGACCGCCACAGGAATGGAAGACCCAGAGTTACCTCTGCTGCAGAGGATAAGTTCATTAGAGTTACCAGCCTCAGAAATTGCAGCCCAAATAAATGCTTCACAGAGTTCAAGTAACAGACACATCTCAACATCAACTGTTCAGAGGAGACAGTGTGAATCAGGCCTTCATGGTTGAATTGCAGCACAGAAACCACTACTAAAGGACACCAATAAGAAGAAGAGACTTGCTTGGGCCAAGAAACACGAGCAATGGACATTATACCGGTGGAAATGTATCCTTTGGTCTGGAGTCCAAATTTGAGATTTTGGGTTCTAACCGCCGTGTCTTTGTGAGACGCAGAGCAGGTGAACGGATGATCTCCGTATGTGTATTTCCCACCGTAAAGCATGGAGGAGAAGGTGTTACGGTGTGGGGGTGCTTTGCTGGTGACACTGTCTGTGATTTATTTAGAATTCAAGGCACACTTAACCAGCATGGCTACCACAGCATTCTGCAGCGATATGCTATCCCATCTGGTTTGGGCTTAGTGGGACTATCATTTGTTTTTCAACAGGACAATGACCCAACACACCTCCAGGCTGTGTAAGGGCTATTTTACCAAGAAGGAGAGTGATGGAGTGCTGCATCAGATGACCTGGCCTCCACAATCCCCCGACCTCAACCCAATTGAGATGGTTTGGGAGGAGTCAGACCGCAGACTGAAGGAAAAGCAGCCAACAAGTGCTCAGCATATGTGGGAACTTCTTCAAGACTGTTGGAAAAGCATTCCAGGTGAAGCTGGTTGAGAGAATGCCAAGAGTGTGCAAAGCTGTCATCAAGGCAAAGGGTGGCTAGTCGAAGAATCTCAAATATAAAATATATTTTGATTTTTGTAACACTTTTTTGGTTACTACATGATTCCATATGTGTTCTTTCATAGTTTTGATGTCTTCACTATTATTCTACAATGTAGAAAATAGTAAAAATAAAGAAAAACCCTTGAATGAGTAGGTGTGTCCAAACTTTTGACTGGTAGTGCATTCGGAAAGTATTCAGACACCTTGACTTTTTCCATATTTTGTTACATTACAGCCTTATTCTAAAATGGATTACATTGTTTTTTCTCCCCTCATCAATCTACACACAATACCCCGTAATGACAAAGCAAAAACAGGTTTTTAGAATTTTTTGAAATATTACATTTACATGACCCTTTACTCAGTACTTTGTTGAAGCACCTTTGGCAGCGATTACAGCATCGAGTCTTCTTGAGTATGACGCTACAAGCTTGGCACACCTGTATTTTGGGAGTTTCTCCCATTCTTCTCTGTAGATCCTCTCAAGCTCTGTCAGGTTGGATGGGGAGCGTCACTGCACAGCTATTTCAGGTCTCTCCAGAGATGTTCGATCGGGTTCAAGTACGGGCTCTGGGTGGGCCACTCAAGGACATTCAGATACTTTTCCTGAAGCCACTCCAGCGTTGTCTTGGCTGTGTGCTTAGGGTCATTGTCCTGTTGGAAGGTGAACCTTTGCCCCAGACTGAGGTCCTGAGCGCTCTGGAGCAGGTATTTATCAAGGATCTCTCTGTACTTTGCTCCATTCATCTTTCCCTCGATCCTGACTAGTCTCCCAGTCCCTGCCACTGAAAAACATCCCCACAGCATGATGCTGTCACCACCATGCTTCACCGTAGGGATGGTGCCAGGTTTCCTCCAGACGTGACGCTTGGCATTCAGGCCAAAGAGTTCAATCTTGGTTTCATCAAACCAGGGAATCTTGTTTCTCATGGTCTGAGAGTCCTTTAGGTGCCTTTTGGCAAACTACAAGCGGTTGTCATGTACCTTTTACTGAGGAGTGGCTTCCGTCTGACCACTCTACCATAAAGGCCTGATTGGTTTAGTGCTGCAGAAATGGTTGTCCTTCTGGAAGGTTTTCCCATCTCCGCATAGGAACTCTGGAGCTCTGTCAGAGTGACCATCGGGTTCTTGGTCACCTCCCTGACCAAGGCCTTTCTCCCCCGATTGCTCAGTTTGGCCGGGCGGCCAGCTCTAGGAAGAGTCTTGGTGGTTCCAAACTTCTTCCATTTAAGAATGATGGAGGCCACTGTGTTCTTGGGGACCTTCAATCTGTTTCCCCCAGATCTGTGCCTCGTCACAATCCTGTCTTGGACCTCTACAGACAATTCCTTCGACCTCATGGCTTGGTCTCTGCTCTGACATGCACTGTCAACTGTGGGACTTTAAATAGACAGGTGTGTGCCTTTCCAAATCATATCCAATCAATTGAATTTACCACAGGTGGACTCCAATCAAGTTGTAGAAACATCTCAAGGATGATCAATGGAAACAGGATGCACCTGAGCTCAATTTCGAGGCTCATAGCAAAGGGTCTGAATACTTATTTAAATAAGGTATTTCTGTTTTTTTATTTTGTATGAATCTGCAAATAATAAAAACCTGTTTTCGCTTTGTCATTATGGGGTATTGTGTGTAGATTGATGAGGCAAAAAATATATTTAATCAATTTTAGAATAAGGCTGTAACGTAACAAAATGTGGAAAAGTCAAGGGGTCTGAATACTTTCCGAATGCGGTGTACATACACACTACATGACAAAGATATGTGGACACCTGCTCGTCAAACATCTCATTCCAAAATCCTGGGCATTAATATGGAGTTGGTCCCCCTGTGCTGCTATAACAGCCTCCACTCTTCTGGGAAGGCTTTCCACTAGATGTTGAAACACTGCTGTGGGTACTTGCTTCCATCCTGCCACAATAGCATTAGTGAGGTTGGGCACTGATTTTGGGCGATTAGGCCTGGCTCGCAGTCAGGGTTCCAATTCATCCCAAAGGTGTTCGATGGGGTTGAGGTCAGGGCTCTGTGCAGGCCAGTCAAGTTTTTCCACACCGAGCTCAACAAACCATTTTGTGCACGGGGGCATTGTCATGCTGAAACAGGAAAGGGCCTTCCCCAAACTGTTGCCACAAAGTTGGAAGCACAGAATCCTCTAGAATGTCATTGTATTCTGTAGCGTTAAGATTTCCCTTCACTGGAACTAAGTGGCCTAGCCCGAACCATGAAAAACTCTAGCAGGGCAGAAATTTGACAAACTGACTTGTTGGAAAGGTGGCTTCCTATGACGGTGCCACGTTGAAAGTCACTGAGCTTTTCAGTAAGGCCATTCTACTGCCAATGTTTGTCTATGGAGATCGCATGGCTGTGTGCTCGATTTTATAAACCTGTCTGCTATGGGTGTGGCTGAAATAGCCGAATCCACTAATTTGAAGGGGTGTCCACATACTTTTGTATATATAGTGTAGGTAGGGGTAAAGTGACTAGGCCTTTTGATCCCAGATCCGGTACTGTTTGCCGTGAGGTAGCAGAGAGAAGAGTCTATGACTTGGGTTGCAGGAGTCTGACAATTTTTGTCAATTTTTGTGTAGATAAGCGACAGGGTTGAGAGAGGGGTAGGGAAACACTATTTAGGCTGCGTCTCAAATAGCACCCTATTCCCTATTTAGTATACTACTTTTGACCAGGGCCTTTAGGATTTGCTGTAGGTACAGGGACTTTCTGACTCTGACACTGACCATTCGGATATCATCAGGCATATCCTCCTCCAGCTCATTCTTGGCCACTCGCTCCAGGGTTGCCATGGCGATTTCCAGTAGCTTCTCGTGGTGGTGGTTCTCTAAGTCTCGGCACTGGGCGAATGTGGGTCTGTGTCAAGGACACTTTGTCTGGGGCTGTATACTGTATATCAAGCGTCTCAGAGTAGGCGTGCTGATCTAGGATCAGGTCCTCCCTGTCCATGTAATCTTATTAATTACGATCTAAAAGGCTAAACTGATCCTAAATCAGCAAATCAGCACTCTTACTCTGAGATGCTTGATACATACAGACCCCTGATTTTAATAACTGCATCAGTGCACTGTAACACCATTATAATACACATGCAACTTGCAGTTATATTGAAATACAGTGGGGAAAAAAAGTATTTAGTCAGCCACCAATTGTGCAAGTTCTCCCACTTAAAAAGATGAGAGAGGCCTGTAATTTTCATCATAGGTACACGTCAACTATGACAGACAAATTGAGAAAAAAAATTCCAGAAAATCACATTGTAGGATTTTTTATGAATTTATTTGCAAATTATGGTGGAAAATAAGTATTTGGTCACCTACAAACAAGCAAGATTTCTGGCTCTCACAGACCTGTAACTTCTTCTTTAAGAGGCTCCTCTGTCCTCCACTCATTACCTGTATTAATGGCACCTGTTTGAACTTGTTATCAGTATAAAAGACACCTGTCCACAACCTCAAACAGTCACACTCCAAACTCCACTATGGCCAAGACCAAAGAGCTGTCAAAGGACACCAGAAACAAAATTGTAGACCTGCACCAGGCTGGGAAGACCGAATCTGCAATAGGTAAGCAGCTTGGTTTGAAGAAATCAACTGTGGGAGCAATTATTAAAATGGAAAGACATACAAGACCACTGATAATCTCCCTCGATCTGGGGCTCCACGCAAGATCTCACCCCGTGGGGTCAAAATGATCACAAGAACGGTGAGCAAAAATCCCAGAACCACACGGGGGGACCTAGTGAATGACCTGCAGAGAGCTGGGACCAAAGTAACAAAGCCTACCATCAGTAACACACTACGCCGCCTGGGACTCAAATCCTGCAGTGCCAGACTTGTCCCCCTGCTTAAGCCAGTACATGTCCAGGCCCGTCTGAAGTTTGCTAGAGTGCATTTGGATGATCCAGAAGAGGATTGGGAGAATGTCATATGGTCAGATGAAACCAAAATATAACTTTTTGGTAAAAACTCAACTCGTCGTGTTTGGAGGACAAAGAATGCTGAGTTGCATCCAAAGAACACCATACCTACTGTGAAGCATGAGGGTGGAAACATCATGCTTTGGGGCAGTTTTTCTGCAAAGGGACCAGGACGACTGATCAGTGTAAAGGAAAGAATGAATGGGGCCATGTATCGTGAGATTTTGAGTGAAAACCTCCTTCCATCAGCAAGGGCATTGAAGATGAAACGTGGCTGGGTCTTTCAGCATGACAATGATCCCAAACACACCGCCCGGGCAACGAAGGAGTGGCTTCGTAAGAAGCATTTCAAGGTCCTGGAGTGGCCTAGCCAGTCTCCAGATCTCAACCCCATAGAAAATCTTTGGAGGGAGTTGAAAGTCCGTGTTGCCCAGCGACAGCCCCAAAACATCACTGCTCTAGAGGAGATCTGCATGGAGGAATGGGCCAAAATACCAGCAACAGTGTGTGAAAACCTTGTGAAGACTTACAGAAAACGTTTGACCTGTGTCATTGCCAACAAAGTGTATATAACAAAGTATTGAGAAACTTTTGTTATTGACCAAATACTTATTTTCCACCATAATTTGCAAATAAATTCATTAAAAATCCTACAATGTGATTTTCTGGATTTTTTTTTCTCATTTTGTCTGTCATAGTTGATGTGTACCCATGATGAAAATTACAGGCCTCTCTCATGTTTTTAAGTGGGAGAACTTGCACAATTGGTGGCTGACTAAATACTTTTTTCCCCCACTGTACATGAGGTAGTAAAGGATATATTCCTTGAACAACTTCAATGAGTCCGGCAACCATGTCTGAAATGTTCCTCTCAAAATCTTTGATTATATCCTATGGAAAAAAAAGGAGAATAGTTATTATGAATAACATATCTCTAATCGAAATGTGTGTTTTGATATCAAACAGAAAATAAAAAATAAATTAATCTAATGCCTGTATTTACTCTACTGTCCTTTGCAGCTGGACCTAGTGTCTGACAGCACACAGACTATACAAGCTATCATATAGGTTTGTTGTGCCTAAAAATTCTATACACTTGAATTAATTAACCACTTCAAACATTCCTCTATGAATGAGATAGTTTCCATATGAACTCTTGCACGTGTACTATAATATACATCAGCCGCACACACACACACACACACACACACACACACACACACACACACACACACACACACACACACACACACAGTCGGGAAAAATTTATTTGCTCAAGGTGTGGAAAATGCTGTACCCATAAGGAGAACGACTTCTACATTTATATTTAAAGGTTTAATAGACAAACAATAAACAGACATATGCATATGGGGAGACAGACACATTCCTCTAAGACGTTTGTAGCAATCTTCTAACCTCCTCAAGGGCAGGCAGGCACACATAAATACTCTTGCTTATCTGTTTGTTCTCCAAGTGTTCTGGGCCCCTGGTCACAACATTAATCAAGGTTATCGAGACCACTTGGGTCAGAGTGAGCTCTATATTAGATGTCTCTATCATTTGAAACTCCAGATGGCTGAATTTACAGCCATTGGCACTTGGCCTCAGGGAGGTCACCTAGAGGTCACCTAGGTTACCAGGTACTGCTTTATGATGACTCCTAACTACAGGTCTTCACGGGCCCAAAAAGGTTGGACCTGTTCCGAAATGAACCTGGGGCTTTCCCACCCAGACCCGATATGCATACATTTATTTTTTAAATACAGAGACCCATTCCGAACGGACCTGAGGAGAACTAGACCCGTTCCGTATAGACCTGGTTCAGATCTAGACCTGGTCAGATCGACACAGAGTGAGGGAAGCAGCAGAAAAGTCATTTTTTAAGCGACTTTATTAACCGGAGCAGATAAAGCGTGAGAGGAGGGAGAGAAAGGTGCCGCTCTAGCAGGCGGTGGAGGGTCCGTACTGTGAGGGAGTGACACAGGGATGAGAGACAGCAACCAACCAACTAGCCGACATGCACTATAGTAGACTAATAGCTGCTAATAGCTAGGTTATTTATCATCCAATATGATTACGTAGTTACCTGTCTTGACTGCATCGAACCGGGAGAAGCTAGCTAATTAAGCTATCTTACGTTAATTGAGGAAGCAGTGCATGCGCTTTCTCACCGTAACAACAACTCCATTCAGAATATTAAGTAGCAATCTACCTGTTGGCTCTTGGTCATTGTAGCCTATGCTTCTCCTTTAACTTTTAATTCCGTCATTTTAATTCCATCGATTAGATATCTCCTAACTTTTGCCACACACAGATGCTATATGACTGTAGCCTATTGCCGCTTTGATGACTTACAGTGGGGAAAAAAAGTATTTAGTCAGCCACCAATTGTGCAAGTTCTCCCACTTAAAAAGATGAGAGAGGCCTGTAATTTTCATCATAGGTACACGTCAACTATGACAGACCAATTGAGATTTTTTTTCTCCAGAAAATCACATTGTAGGATTTTTAATGAATTTATTTGCAAATTATGGTGGAAAATAAGTATTTGGTCAATAACAAAAGCTTCTCAATACTTTGTTATATACCCTTTGTTGGCAATGACACAGGTCAAACGTTTTCTGTAAGTCTTCACAAGGTTTTCACACACTGTTGCTGGTATTTTGGCCCATTCCTCCATGCAGATCTCCTCTAGAGCAGTGATGTTTTGGGGCTGTCGCTGGGCAACATGGACTTTCAACTCCCTCCAAAGATTTTCTATGGGGTTGAGATCTGGAGACTGGCTAGACCACTCCAGGACCTTGAAATGCTTCTTACGAAGCCACTCCTTCGTTGCCCGGGTGGTGTGTTTGGGATCATTGTCATGCTGAAAGACCCAGCCACGTTTCATCTTCAATGCCCTTGCTGATGGAAGGAGGTTTTCACTCAAAATCTCACGATACATGGCCCCATTCATTCTTTCCTTTACACGGATCAGTCGTCCTGGTCCCTTTGCAGAAAAACAGCCCCAAAGCATGATGTTTCCACCCCCATGCTTCACAGTAGGTATGGTGTTCTTTGGATGCAACTCAGCATTCTTTGTCCTCCAAACACGACGAGTTGAGTTTTTACCAAAAAGTTCTATTTTGGTTTCATCTGACCATATGACATTCTCCCAATCCTCTTCTGGATCATCCAAATGCACTCTAGCAAACTTCAGACGGGCCTGGACATGTACTGGCTTAAGCAGGGGGACACGTCTGGCACTGCAGGATTTGAGTCCCTGGCGGCGTAGTGTGTTACTGATGGTAGGCTTTGTTACTTTGGTCCCAGCTCTCTGCCGGTCATTCACTAGGTCCCCCCGTGTGGTTCTGGGATTTTTGCTCACCGTTCTTGTGATCATTTTGACCCCACGGGGTGAGATCTTGTGTGGAGCCCCAGATCGAGGGAGATTATCAGTGGTCTTGTATGTCTTCCATTTCCTAATAATTGCTCCAACAGTTGATTTTTTCAAACCAAGCTGCTTACCTATTGCAGATTCAGTCTTCCCAGCCTGGTGCAGGTCTACAATTTTGTTTCTGGTGTCCTTTGACAGCTCTTTAGTCTTGGCCATAGTGGAGTTTGGAGTGTGACTGTTTGAGGTTGTGGACAGGTGTCTTTTATACTGATAACAAGTTCAAACAGGTGCCATTAATACAGGTAACGAGTGGAGGACAGAGGAGCTTCTTAAAGAAGAAGTTACAGGTCTGTGAGAGCCAGAAATCTTGCTTGTTTGTAGGTGACCAAATACTTATTTTCCACCATAATTTGCAAATAAATTCATTAAAAATCCTACAATGTGATTTTCTGAATTTTTTTTCTCAATTTGTCTGTCATAGTTGACGTGTACCTATGATGAAAATTACAGGCCTCTCTCATCTTTTTAAGTAGGAGAACTTGCACAATTGGTGGCTGACTAAATACTTTTTTTCCCCACTGTATGACTGGTCAACAACAACAACAAGCTACCACCCCTTGAAAAGCAGCAGCATAAATTATACAATTTTTCTCTCTCTCTACTGCAGCAGTTTGGCTCTGTACGGGTCCTTCCGGACAAGTCAGTTAAAATGACACAGACCTGAGACTCGTGACAATCATATGAGATCCGACCCAGACCCGTGACATTAATTAGAATTCTGGATCCGGACCCGCTCGGATCCCAGATCAGGTATCTGGTATGGGTACAGGTGGATCCGTGAAAACCTATACTCCTAACCTCTTGGAAGTGACTCAGTTCAGATTTAAAGGCAATAATTTAGATCTTAAACAGACAGACAGACAGACACACACACACACACACACACACACACACACACACACCTCCAGCTGGTCAACCAGCTGTAGCTCCTGGGTCATGAGGCTGTCACAGAGCTGCTTGATCTCCTCGCTGCAGTGGTTCAGCTGGGCCTCCAGGAGACGTGTGTCTGTGGCCTGCTGCATCTCAAACATCACCTGTGTGTGTGTGGCAACGTGGAGATACACAACATTTATGTATGATTTCCATGATGTTTTTGTTATTTGTATGATTTTTTGTAAGATTTATGTACAGTGGATTTGATACGATAAAAATAGCACCTTTTTTGTTAAACTGTTGCTATCGTGTTTTTATTATAGCAGTTTGTTATACCATTATCCTGAGCCATATATTTAGAGAGTTGGGCCAACTTTTTGAATTTGTAATATTGTTCTTATTATAGACATTCAGTTACATAGCATTATTTAAATATTCCCCATGTAATATTAATGGGGTGCTAACATGGCTGCCATATAATTTTAACGTTTTATGTAAATGCATCCCAATGCTCATTCTAGATATTATATTCCCCATGTAATGTTAATGGAGCACTAACATGGCTGCCATATAATGTTGTAGTGTCATGCAAATGCATCATAATGCAGAAACCTCAATGGCCCAACTTTCTAAATAACATGGCTGTGACATTATCTATGTGTGGCCAAGAAGATATTCAGTGCAAATACATTAAATATGTAATATTTGTTCCAAAATAATTCATATTAAATGTATTTTGACACTTACAGTATATCCCTCCATAGAGATGGGGCAGATAGGAGTCAGTTGAATTCCATGGGCCATATTCATATTTAGCCTCTGTTGAAGACCATTGTCCAGCCCAAGAACTACATGTACTTTTGTTTTTGTTTAGTTTTTTAGCATCTTTAAGATTATCTGTATAATGAAAAGCGCTAAATAAATAAAATATATTATTATTATTAATAAAGCATCTCAGAGTAGGAGTGCTAATTTAGGATTTTTTAATTATCTTTTAGATAATTAAAAAGGTTACATGGGCAGGGAAGAGCTGTAATTAATTGGGGGAAAATCAAACAGTTTCCAATTAAACTTGCCAATTGGTCTACTCATTAAGATTTGTAGATCTGTCAGTCTGCGCTGAATTGAAGCTCTCAAACGTGACCATTTCACTGTCAGTGCAAGTGAAAGCCGGTTTTGACTAGATGGGATGCCGCTAATATCAGAAGTGACTTTTCGTAGCAGGTTAGGAGAACTTACGCAGCAGGTTAGGATAATTAACGTAGCAGGTTAGGAGAATTAGGTTAAGGTTAGGAAAAGCGTTAGGGTTAGCTAAAATGCCCCCGACGCGACTCGGATATGTACGTTTTGACATCTGACATTAGCGGCATCCCTTCTTTGCGTGACCGTAAAAGCTACAGTCCCATGACTCACCTGTCTCCTGGCTTTCTCGAAGTCTGCAGTGATCTGTGCTGCTCTCTGCTGGTTGTAGTCCACGGCTTCTCTGGAACAGTCAAAGAACGACTTGACCTCGTCTTCCCTCCGGCCGCGCTGTGTCAAGCCAATCTCAAACACCTGCACACACAGCGCCACCAGCTGGCTCTTGTATGTAGGAACAGAGTCAAGGAAGGAGCCTTCGATGCAATAGTATAATATTTTCCCCCCAGTTTTTTCTCTCCGTTAAATCACTATCTTACAACAAGATATATAATTATATTATTATTTCACCTGCCTCTGCATTTAGCCATCCAATAAATCAAGAGCCAATTGTGGAAGGGAGAAGGCATGCTCCAAATAGACTGACACTGAGGGAACAGAGTATGGAGAAGGATATGTCTCTAGTAGTACAGACACTCCGGGGAGGTAGGCCAGCTTGGCTGCCTCTGCATCATCTGCGTACATGCTGTCAAACAGATATGGGCCATTCAAGAGCTCCACAAAGGCATCCTGTAGGTAGGGAAGCACACTTACACAAACACACACACAAACATACACACACAACAGTAGATGGCAGAATTGTCCAATGATTTCAAGCTCAACGCACACATGGATGTAGAATGTATACTTTGCTCTGAATGTATGTTTTTCGTATGTTACCCTGTGCAACTGGAGCTCGTCCTCTTGCTCTTGCCTAGCGTCCATCGTCCTTCTCTCTTGGGCCTCATTGTGGCGCATCTCCTCAATGGCATACTGGTATTTCCCAAACGCCTGCTCTCGCTACATAAGGAGATACTTAATGTTCAATGCTCGCCCGAATGGTTGGTAGAGTATGAAAAAAGCAAGGTATTCATGTATTCATACAAGCTAATGGTATATCCAGTGCAGCGCTTGAATAATCATTTATAAAATAGACCTTTGGAAGTGTTTTCTTTAAATCTGTGGTTACAATATGGATGGGATGTGTAAAGGTATGGCAGTTCAGCAGTTTTAGACCGCTTTTAGTGTGGCGCTTATTCAGTTGGCTGATTCCCAGGGGAAACGTTTGTAATCCATGACTAACCATTTTGTAATGCTCTCGTTTACATAAATGCTTTAATTCATCAGGACAGGAATGTCCCTGAGCCTAGGCATAAATCTCTTATTTTGTAAGACTTGTGTTTTGTAAGACTTCTGATATGTTGGTGTGGATACAAGCACATATATATATATATATATATATATATATATATATATATATATATATATATAACCTTGCCATCCCATTGGTTCTCCTGTACTTGTCGCTCTAGCGCCAGGGATGTGTTTCTAATGCTTTAATTCCCAAAGCCAACACCTCCTTTGGCCGCCATTCCTTCCAGTTCTCTGCTGCAAATGACTGGAACAAACTGCAAAAATCTCTGAAGCTGGAGACACTTATCTCCCTCACTAACTTTAAGCATCAGTTGTCAGAGCAGCTTACCGATCACTGCACCTGTACACAGCCCATCTGTAATTAGCCCACCCAACTACCTCATCCCCATATTGTTATTTACATTGTTATTTATTTTGCTCATTTGCACCCCAGTATCTCTATTTGCACATCATCTTCTGCACATCTATCACTCCAGTGTTAATACTAAATTGTAATTATTTTGCACTATGGCCTATTTATTGCCTTACCTCCACAACTTACTACATTTGCACACACTGTATATAGATTTTCTATTGTGTTATTGACTGTACATTTTGTTTATTCCATATGTAACTCTGTGTTGTTGTTGTTTTTATCGCACTGCTTTGCTTTATCTTGGCCAGGTCGCAGTTGTAAATGAGAACTTGTTCTCAACTGGCTTACCTGGTTAAATAAAGGTTAAATAAAAAATAAAATAAATAAATAATAAGTACAGATCTAGGATCAGCTTCCCTTCCCCCAATCCTAACCTTAACCATTAGTAGGGGGATTGCAAGACTGACCCAAGATCAGTGTCTAGGGGCAATTTCACCCTATTCCATCACTCACTGTTTGTTCATCCAATAGTCTGAAGTCCAAGTAAACCAACTCTGGAAGATAGGCAGCAACAAAGATATTGTAGTGGTCCTCTTTGCAGATGGGGTTTCCAGCTAGGTTGAGAGTGCGCATGTTCTTGAACTTTCGGAGGTAGATCACCTGGGAATCAGAGGATCTTGTTGATTGCAATTCCTACAGTGTCCAGCAAACATACAATACCAGCCCATGCCATGAAAATAACATACACTACCAGTCAAAAGTTTGGACACACCAACTCATTCAAGGGTTTTTCTTAATTTTTACTATCTTTTACATTGTAGAATAATAGTGAAGACATCAAAACTATGAAATAACACATATGGAATCATGTAGTAACCAATAAAGTGTTCAACAAAGATTGAGATTCTTCAAATAGCCACCCTTTGCCTTGATGACAGCTTCGCACACTCTTGGCATTCTCTCAACCAGCTTCACCTGAAATGCATTTCAATTAACGGAAGGTGTGCCTTCTTAAAAGTTAATTTTTTGAATTTCTTTCCTTCTTAATGCGTTTGAGCCAATCAGTTGTGTTGTGACAAGGTGGGGGGGAGGGGTATACAGAAGATAGCCCTATTTGGTAAAACACCAAGTCCATATTATGGCAAGAACAGCTCAAATAAGCAAAGAGAAATGACAGTCCATCATTACTTTAAGACATGAAGGTCAGTCAATACGGAACGTTTCAAGAACTTTGAACGTTTCTTCAAGTGCAGTCGCAAAAACCATCAAGTGCTATGATGAAACTGTCTCTCATGAGGACCGCCACAGGAATGGAAGACCCAGAGTTACCTCTGTTGCAGAGGATAAGTTCATTAGAGTTACCAGCCTCAGAAATTGCAGCCCAAATAAATGCTTCACAGAGTTCAAGTCACAGACACATCTCAACATCAACTGTTCAGAGGGGACTGTGTGAATCAGGCCTTCATGGTCGAATTGCTGCAAAGAAACCACTACTAAAGGACACTAATAATAAGAAGAGACCTGCTTGGGCCAAGAAACACGAGCAATGGACATTAGACCGGTGGAAATGTGTCTGCCGTGTCTTTGTGAGACGCAGTGTGTGTGAACTGATGATCTCCGCATGTGTAGTTCCCACCGTAAAGCATGGAGGAGGTGGGGTTATGGTGTGGAGGTGCTTTGCAGGTGACATTGTCTGTGATTTCTTTAGAATTCAAGGCACACTTAACCTGCATGGCTACCACAGCATTCTGCAGCGATACGCCATCCCATCTGGTTTGGGCTTAGTGGGACTATAATTTGTTTTTCAATAGGACAATGGCTCAATACACTCCAGGCTGTGTAAGGGCTATTTGACCAAGAAGGAGAGTGATGGAGTGCTGCATCAGATGACCTGGCCTCTACAATCCCCCGATCTCAACCCAATTGAGATGGTTTGGGATGAGTCGGACAGCAGGGTGAAGGAAAAGCAGCTAACAAGTGGTCAGCATATGTGGGAACTCCTTCAAGACTGTTGTAAAAGCATTCCAGGTGAAGCTTGTTGAGAGAATGCCAAGAGTGTGCAAAGCTGTCATCAAGGCAAAGGGTGGCTATTTGAAGAATCTCAAATATAAAATATATTTAGATTTGTTTAACACTTTTTTGGTTACTACATGATTCCATATGTGTTATTTAATAGTTTTGATATCTTCACTATTATTCTACAATGTAGAAAATAGTAAAAATAAAGAAAAACCCTTGAATGAGTAGGTGTGTCCAAACTTTTGACTGGTACTGTATATTTTGGGCACTAATATACTACAGTATACAATTTAAGAGTTTACATTCAGAATTTGAAACATAAACAATAAATGTATGTAGTGTATGAGAGTTACTCACATTTTCCAACTGAGCCAGGAAGTTGTTCCCAATAGAGAGAACGTGTAGGTTTAGGAGTGTGTCCATGTTCTCAATGACAGAGATTCTGTTGTTGTACAGACTCAAGTCTTCCAACTTCACCAGAGAATCCAACCCCTCGATCCCCTCAATGTTATTGAATGACAAATCTAGAGGAGAAGAGGAGAGAGAGAGAGAGAGAGAGAGAGAGAGAGAGAGAGAGAGAGAGAGAGAGAGAGAGAGAGAGAGAGAATATTGATCATTAGGCCATAGTTGCCTTGTATCAGTGAAGGGCTTGTCTTTTAGTGAAAAACAATACAGTCATCTTGATCTAGCTATATACAGTTTAACACATACATTATGTCTAATATTTACTGTATGTGGAACATATTCAGGGTCTGTGAGAGACGCCTTTCATACCTAGCCACTTCAGATTAGTGAGGCGCCCCAGTCCTTCAATCTTCTCAATGATGTTATTGTCCAGTTGTAGCTTGGTCAGAGACGTGAACTGCCATAGGTGGTCAATCTTCAGGATGTCTATGGACAAAAATGTCAAATAATATGGACATAGGAATAAAAAGTAAGGAATAAAAATTATTTCCACTGCAACTATTGCCCTTCTCTCTGTGGACAACAGACATTACATTTAAGTCATTTAGCAGACGCTCTTATCCAGAGCGACTTACAGTTAGTGATTACATATATTTGTTATACTGGCCCCCCATGGGAATCGAACCCACAACCCTGGCGTTGCAAACACCATGCTCTATCAACTGAGCTACATCCCTGCCGGCCATTCCCTCCCCTACCCTAGACGACGCTGGGCCAATTGTGCGCCGCCCATGAGTCTCCCAGTCGCGGCCGGCTGCGACAGAGCCTGGATTCCAACCAGGATCTCTAGTGGCACAGTTAGCACTGCGATGCAGTGCCTTAGACCACTGCGCCACTCAGGAGTATGACATGCCTGCATCAAAAAGTATGCAGATGATTGAAGAACATCAACATCTGTCAAATGTCTTACTCCTGTAGTCTAGGCGCAATTGGCAGACTTCGTCATACTGGATGCCCTCCTCCTTGGCAATCCGCCCAGCCTGGTCTTGAGGGCCTTGCTCCTCCACTGCCATCTGCAGCAGCTCCTCGTCCACCAAACTGGGCTCCGCGGTATCATATAGCCTGCTCATCCTGCTAATGTCTCTGGATCCCCTGACTCTGTACCCTGTACTGTTACTGTGGAGAGAAGGGCAGGTCAATATCAAATGCTGCATTCAATGCCACTGTCTGACGGTGGTTGTAGGTTTAAACAAAGGTTCTTCTGATTGATAAACAGGGAGTCTCAGTGTCATCACAATCCTGCCAGGTAGCTTTGTAGAGTTGAGTGGCTGTTTTGCAATAACAAATAAACACAAACTGTATCTAATGCATTTATGCATTTATGCTAGGTTAACTCGCTAACGTTAGCTACAGTAGCTAGCTATAACTGTTGTAAACAAACGTTTATGTAGCTACAGTACCTAGCCAGCTAGCACTTCTTCAGCAGCAGCACAACTAAGCCAGAGCTGAGTAACCTAATTTCTGCTAAATGAAAAAGGTATCAGATTGCTTTCTCTCACAAGCTGCTGTTTTGAGAGACCACAAGAAAACCAAACAACAAAGTAATTTGAAAATAAATGTATGTTATCAGCCTCGTACTTTTCAAACCCACGTCTGCTGCTCAAAGATGTATACTGTTGCTTAGCAACTAGGCAGCAGGACAAGGCTATATTCAACACCGAAATGTTTATAGCTGGCTGAACAGTTTTAAACAGTTTCACAGAGGATACAGTTGCTATATGCGATATGCACTATGCACTATGCACTATGCAAACCAATGTAAGCATAAAGCATTATTATGAGGTTTCTTTGTGAATATTATGTACTTAATTACAATTATTAGAATCAAGGGTATCATAAATGTTTATCTCTTTTAGTCAGGATCAGAGCTGTATTGGTCAGGATTTCCTGAATGATGCCATGTAATCCCACAGTTTATCTAGCTAGTTTATCCCATCAACTGCAGTATGTTAGAAATGATCATGATATTCAGAATCAATTCATTTACATTTACGTCTTTTAGCAGACGCTCTTATCCAGAGCGACTTACAAATTCACTCAAACATCAACAATAGTTTGATAGTACAGATTGTAGGGAAAGGTTTAAAGTAATTTTCCCAAACAATAATACTTTATTTTTAACATTAAATAACATGAACAGTAACGTTAAAATAGATCACATCCAGCAGAAGCTTGGATATTGTGCATAGATAGCTATCTCAAGTGTTGGTGGTGAACATACCCTGAATAGCTGCTAATTTTGATCGACAATAAACACAGCCATACAGATTGATATCTCAGTTTTATCTTCCAATGTGGTTGCTCAGTGGGAGGGACTTGCAGATAATGCGCCTCTCTTCCAGCCGCTGTCATTCGGTTCGTATTGTTTGTTGTCATAAAGATGGAGTTCTTACTGGGCAATCCGTACAGCACTCCTGTGGGACAGTGCATTGGTAAGTTAGCAGCTATGGATGCTGTTTAATCAGGTTTTATAAAGTCATAATGTAAGGTTTGAATGTTGACTTATTGTACGGCATTCAGAAGCACCAGTGACGAGCTAAGCTAGCTAGCCACCTAGCTGTAGCATCATCGGCCAGCTACACAGAACGTTATAAATATATCGGTTCGCGGCTACCCATGCATAAAAATAAAGTATTATTGTTTGGGGAAATGACTTTAAACCTTTCCCTACAATCTGTACTATCAAACTGTTGTTGTTTGAGTGAATTGATTCTGAATATCCAGATCATTGATGGGATAAACTAGCTAGATAAAGTGTGGATTACAGTTCGCTAAGCTAACTGGAATCAGGGCAGCACATTTCCTGAAAGTAATCATTTGTTCCAAATGAAGCGAAATGATTTCACGAGGGTGTTTTCTACTGGATTCTCCTTTGTTTTGAAACGCAATGATACAACAGCTGGGTAACAGTTTTTCAATTGAAATTGTTCATCAATGTGCTGTCTCATTTGCCAATTAGGGTTTTTCTTACATGACACTGACTAGTGTTTTTAAACGAATTAATTAATTCACATTCGAACAGTTGGTCTGTATTGTGTAAACTCGTAAACGCACTCAGTGGTACAGTCATGAAATTGATTATGGAAGGGAATAAACGGGAAGATAC
This sequence comes from Coregonus lavaretus, assembly GCF_964263955.1. NCBI lineage: Eukaryota > Metazoa > Chordata > Actinopteri > Salmoniformes > Salmonidae > Coregonus > Coregonus lavaretus. Next base: position 56,417,740 of record NC_139989.1, on the reverse strand, counting down.
GTCATTTGACCTTTGACTATGCTGGAAAGTGCAGACAAATCACAATGGGCTTTCTCACAAATACTGATGACACATTAGCAAAACACCCTTCAAAGATGATTCATTGTCAGTAACACTGCAGCTTCACAGTTCACGTAGGGCCTTACTTCTATTACGAGAAGATAGACTTGCATTGTCAAAACCACAGGCCAGGTGGCTATGTTTGCCAGCTTTTCTGCGATTACACAAACACAGCTTACCTTGATTATGCCAATAAACACTAAATAGTGCCCTAGGTTCATACTTAGGCCTTATAGGGCATGCAAAACATATGCGTAGTGAATGCCTGATTTGATAGGCTTGGTCCACTGTGTAGTGTGCATAGATATTCTACCTACTCTACTAATAACCAGCTTTACGAACAACTCTAAGGCTTTTATAATCATAGTCATAATATCTTAAGGCTCAGTTAGCCTAGTTTGTTTACCCCTGCAACAGGTGTAACTGGCTCAGTCTGTGGACATTTCCCCAGGCCCTGCTCCCGGCCTGTGATTTGGGAGATAACAGAATGATAATAACTGAGTGATCCCTGCGGTTGGGATTGGTCTAGATGTGGTAAAGCAGGAATAGTTTTTCACTTCTAGGTCAGGAGGGTCTATTATAAACCCTCTGCTAGCGTCATTATAGGCTAGCTGCTTTTGAGGACTGTTTAACAAGTGTGGACTTCTAAGTTCTGTGGCTATATACTCAGCCTTGCGTTTTATCACTGGTGATAATTTCCATAAGCATCATTGTCTCTTACATAGTTGGTTGGGAGTCTCTGACTACCAGAAGGAGCCAACATTGGCTATTATTCAGATATAAAGCACTTTTCCAGAAACTCCCATACTACCTCACCTCAGTTCTACATTGGAAATCTAGTAACTATAAGACTCTAGACTAGTTGGTACTAGAGGTTCCGCAGGTCTCCTCTGAGTTAGGGAAGACTGCTTTCAGTTACTATGCCCTTCTGGTCTGGAATGACCTACAGGTCACTCTAAAATGTGATTATTTGGTCCCAAAAGGTGAATTTGTTGTTCTCAGGGCACCATTGCAAATGAGACCCTGGTCTCAATGGGTTCCCCTGGTTAAATAAAGGTTAATAATAAAAAAATACAATGGACTGTTGCCAACCCCAGGTGGTGCAGACTGTGTGATAAAGTCTAGTCTGGCCAGAAAGAGAGTGAAGCTGAGGCTGGGCTGAGATATGATGTGGTTGTGATGAGTGGATGGGACTGGGCTGAGGCTAGGTAGGGCTGTACTGGGCCTATGTACCCTCAGGCAGGGACAGTGTGCTTCATTGATAGTCACTGATTATCTAACAGCACGTCTACATCCACAGCAAAACTATTGAATTGGCGATTGCACGAACAATGGAACATGTCAGAATGCTAACCAGGGCTCAGTGGATAGAATAGTTAGGCTATAAACGTTTTATAAAGGCCTTAGCTACAGCTATATAAATATCCTATGTTATAAAGGTCTTTGTACTTTATCATTACAGCTCAAGGCCTTAGCTACAACCATAATTATCCTATGTTATGTTATAGGACTGTACAGGGCATAAAATTCACTTTTTGGTCCACCAGCCACTGTGGCAGGTAGATTAAAAAAATCTATCATCCACTCAGATTTTTTACCAGTTGAATAAAAAAAAAAAAAACTGCTAAAAGTACACGAACAAAACACAAAAAACAGATGAGCATGCTTTGTAAAACAATACTTTAAAAAAATGAATATTTCACTCAGCTCTTCACGTGTGCACAGCCCCCAGCCAGGCAGTGTTGCAGCGCGAGGTGGAATAGGCTATATAGGATTCGTAGTTCATTGATTTTGTGCAATTAATTTACCAGCTATGAAACAAAACGGCAGAAATACTTTTACAACTTTGAAAAAAACTACTGGAGCATTTATTTTACTATAAATGTGATCATACTTGACTTGCGACTGCGAGTGAAATGCTCGCACTGTGGAGCCCTGACCACCCGCCAATGTGGCTGGTGAAATAGACATCTTACCCACCAATGCCAAAATCTACCCACATTTGACAGGTGGCAGGTGTTAATTTTAGGCCCTGATACTGTATCCTTACAGTTCAAGGCCTTAGCTACAACCATAACTGTCCTATGTTATAAAGGTCTTAGTACTGTATCCTTACAGCTCAGTTGAGATCTTGTATAGCCTAGCCTAACAAACTAGATATAAGACAAGGTGGGGGGTAAGCTGTCCTCTCTGCATTGTCTCTGAGAGAACTGCCTAGGAATTCACCCAGGCAGATTGCACAAACAGTTTCTCATGCATTCAGTCCAGTTTCTCATGGTTAGGCCTAGCCTATTTCCGAAGATGAGATATCGATGTCTGAAGCTGATAATATCCACAGGTTATTAGCCCCTAGTCATGCATCTGTGTGAAATCGAATGGGAACAGGTCATGGGTCTACTCTTGAGGAAGGAAGTTAGCCTGGTTCCAGATATGTTTGTGCTGTCTTGCCAACTCCATTGGTCATGGTCACAATCTGGGACCAAGCTAGAAGGAAGTTGGTCTGAAGAGGTGCAGAAGAAGGGTCTTTCATTGCTGTGAGTGTAGCCTACAGGCCAGGGTGTGGCCCCTTGCCCTGCTTCCCTGGCCAGCTTGGTGCCAAGTCATCCAAGATGGGCGCCGCTGAACACCACCACACCAGCTAGGCTAAGTCACTACTACCATCATCGTTGTCAGCTCCGAGAGAGGTCTGCTCAGGTCACTGCCCACTGTGCCCAGCAAGCAGCAGACTGGATCTTTAATTTCTTTAGGAACTACTAGCTTTAAATAATAATCCCCAGTGTGTTATCTCTCTGGTTGAGTGCTCACTGTGCTGTCCATATAGCCGTCTGTCTGTTCATATAGCCTGTCTGTCTGTGTGGATGCAGAGCTGGTAGTGAGAGTGGTACCCAACACCACAGTACAGCAGCAGCAGGACAGGGGAAAGGGATCAGGTTCACTTCTCACAGAGGAAATGGGAGAGCACTCAGAGACAGGGGGCAACAGAACAGGCAGCAGCCCTACTGATGAGGTTTGCATTGTGAATCACTTAATTCTCCTTTCTCATTACCTTAAGTGGCCTGACAGGCAGGGGGTGGATGGGATGAGAGAGAGAGGGTGGGTGGATGGTGTGTGTATATGTTTGCGGTGTGTGTGCATGTTTATGTTGGTGTGGGTGGTTGGATGGTGTGTGTGTTTAATGTTAGTGTGTGTGTGTGTGGCTTGAGGTTTGATACTAGTGAAACTACTCTGTCTCAGAGTACAGTTAGCCTAGATGTTGTGACTCTATCTCTTTCCCTTTAGCTGCTGAGGAGACAGAGACCATCATAGAGGAAAGCAGCTAGACACATCCTGGAGGAAACAGAGCATTCTGCCTGCCATCCCCATCTCCATTAGTGGAAGGGTTAGTGTAGCTAGCAGGCCCATGGATTTGTCCCTAATGGGTTGGAGCACTGTCTGGTAATAAGCCCTTTATGACGAGATGTTGAAAAGAAGACAATAAGACACAGGGATGGTTCAGTAACCATGGATACACGTTTGGGTTATATAATGAGCCAATTTCAAATGTCTATCTCAGAGCTATGCATTAGTGGATTAAGGAATAACAAATAGCCGAACATAACCTATTTTCTATCTGGGAGTAGGCTACAGCAGGGTTTCTCAAACTCGGCCTGGGGCCCCCCCTGGGTGCACGTTTTGGTTTTTGCCCTAGCACTACACAGCTGATTCAAGTAACCAACTCATCATCAAGCTTTGATGATTTGAATCAGGGCCTAAAATTAACACCCGCCACCTGTTAAATGCGGGTAGAATTTGGCATTGGCGGTAAGATGTCTATTTCACCAGCCACGTTGGCGGGTGGTCAGGGTTCCACAGTGCGAGCATTTCACTGGCATTTGTGAATAAAAAAATATTCAAGTACGATCACATTTATAGTAAAATAAATGCTCCAGTAGCTGTTTTCAAAGTATTTCCGCCGTTTTGTTTCATAGCTGGTAAATTAATCGCTCAAAGTTGAAGAACTACAATCCTATATAGCCTATTCCACCTTGCAGCACTGCCTGGCTGGGGGCTGTGCGCAGGTGAAGAGTGAAAGATAAATGTTTTAAAGCGCTGCGCACAGGCATAAAAGTTGGTCTAATTTACTTGAAACGAAAGTCTACTGAAGTGAGACTTTGTCCTTGTTTATTGCCTATTTACATTGTTTTGTTCACAAGCTAGGTTGTTTTTCTATGTTTGAGTTTCAACTGCTAGGGAAGAGAAGACAATGCTTCTACTAGTCAGACTAAATCTCACAGGCACACATTACTCTAGTCGCATTTGTTCATCTGTGATATTTTGGTTAAAAGACTCAGGTCACAAAAAAAATTAATTAAACAATATACCACATGAGTTACTTCTTACTAGTAATACATGTATTATTTTAGAAACATTACAAAGCATGTTCTTCAGTTTTTTTGTGTTTTGTTGGTGTAATTTTCTTGGCCCAAAAATATTTTGGCTGGTAAAAATGTAGGGAGGGAGGGAGAGTGAGGGGGATGAAGACAGACAAAAGGGGAAAAGATGGAGAGAAAAGATGGAGACAATAGGAGATAGTGGGACGGAGAAAGGAAGAGGAAGAGAGGGAGAGAGAACAGACAGTGAGCAAAGAGGGATTTGAAACAGAGATCTGTGGCATTGGCAGTGGATGGCACAGCCTGCCGCCTGTGTGGTCACGTGACTGGTTGTACTGGTTTCACTCCATGGCACTGGGACACTGTCTGGGGGTGGGGCCTTGGTTGAACTCGAACCCAATCAGTCTCTCTTCTATTTGGAAAAGCTCTGGTTGCAATGTCTATCCTGTTCCATGAATAGGCCTCAAAAAGGATGACTGTATAGGGCTGTTACGGTGACCATATTACCGCCACACCGGCAGTCACGAGTCATGAGGGCAGTCAAATTCCACGTGACCGTTTTAGTCACGGTAATTAGCCTTCTCCAAGCTCTGATGCTGCTGATGGTCATTAGTATCCTACCAAACTTGCTAACTACCTGGTACTCAGCACTCTATTGTCCCTCTAATCACTCTGACATCAATGCAAATGTAATCAAAAATCTTATCAAACACTTAATGAGAGCTCATGTTGCGCAACATTTCTATAGGCTATGCAATTGCGTGAGAAAACAGAGTTTTGATGGCCTCTATTAAAAAGAGTAGGATCCCATCAGCTTTCTATAGGCAAGGCCTACTATATTTATTTCTCAACTTTCCTAATATTAAGCACATTGATTCTCTTTACAACAGGAGTATAGGCTACCTGGCTGGCATGAAAATGAACCACGGGAAAAGCGTCCTACATTTGCTATTTAAGTGCATAGATGACATTTATTTTTCCTGTGCCCCTGTTTCGAGATAGGTGCATGATAATGGTCCATTCTAAATCAAAACAAATTTCACTCATATATTATTTAGTATATGTAAAGACAAGATTAAATCAAGAATAGTCTGATGGGTGACAATATTAGTCTATCACTTGTGAATTATATATTATCACTTCTCAAATCACATTTTATTGGTCACATACACATATTTATTTAGCAGATGTGATTGCGGGTGTAGTGAAATCACTTGTAAATGATACAAGAAACAGCGCATGCCTTTTTTTGGTGACTTTTTCTAATCATAGTCGCACACCTCATGTAGCGTAGCCCATAGGCATAAATGTTTTGATAAGGTTTGTATCACAACTAAAGTGGCCAAATAACTTCTTAAAATGAAGCACATTCATCCACTTTACAACGGGTGTAGAGCCTAATTGGCATACACACGCAGCGCGTGATTTTCAAGTTTGAGGAAGATTATTTTTCACCATAAAAATGCACCTTTATAATAAAAGCATTACATGCATAATCACATTGCGGTCACTTTTGAGAACGGTGTTTTATTGCATTTTGGAACATGCGCGCTTATAGCCAACTGCCGTGTGCGCATTGCTGCGCTTATAATGTGAAGAAATAAACTATTAGGCTATCAACATTTTAAGCTAAACGTTCTGATCATCCTCATTGCTTAAAACAGGTTTTTTGATGCTAGTGGTTGTATTAATTTGGGATCTATCGCATCCCACAACTGTCCCAGACTATGTTTGGAATATTTATTTCTCGCACAGGATAGAATAGGTCAATTTTTGTACCATGGGGGATAGTAGATTGACATAGGCTAGTGCTTTTGCTGTTTGTTAGGCCTACTCATCTTGTTGGCTGACAAAAAGTAAATGTGGACAGTTCTTCCAACATCTTTAATATGCGCCACGGAATTGGATAAGGACGCGCGCAGTTGCGTCCCCGATGTGTCTGTCTTCACTTGTAGCCTGTGAGAAGGACCTGATCACGTGACGGGCATTGGCTCAACAATAATTGAGCTATCTGAGAGAGCCATGTGAGTGAGAGGTGCTTCGGAACACGCAGCCGGGAAAAGGGAATTGTAATTATTATATTCAGCCCAAGGGCACAACTGCCACTGGCCACAAAAAGCATTAATTATTTTAGGGGGCATTACGGCCACACAAAGGGGATGCCGTTGGGAAGTTCCAGGCATTATCAAGTGCTTGTCAAATTGTGAATGAGAGACTGATGAAGTGTGTACAGCCTGAGCAAAAAACAAAGCAGAGCTCATGCCTTTCATGTGACTTTTTTCAAATCATCATTAGAGTCGTATCATGCAGCCTTAGAATGTATTAAAAATCAAAACATATAGCCCAACGTTTGTATCACAACTAAAGTTGCATAAATAACTCTAAATTAAGCATATAGGAGTACCTATTTCATTGTTAACCGCTCAACACAGAAGAGCTGCATGTGCGTCTCCCTCAAGTCATTTGGAGAAAATATCCTTTCTGTTTTATTCAGCGATGTTCAATTGTGTTCTTCATACTATAAAATAATATAAAATAATGCCACGGAATTCGAAGCAATTGTCTGCTAAATGAACTAGTGTAGCCCACAGCCATATGGCATTGCCAGATCAGGACCTAACATAAGGACAACTCAGTATGGTATTATGTTCTTCAGAAATAGATTACATTTTCTTCATATCATGTTTCTTTAGACCTGACTGAAATAAATAATGGATTTATTGTTAAGGTGTAGGCTATATTACACAGATTTATTGGACTAAAATGTAGACGTTCCAATGGTCTGCATCAGTGGCTTGTAGGCTATGCGTGGAAGCCAGGAGATGCTAAATGTGTTTATGTTAATTAACGGTCAATTACCGTGAGACCGGCAGTTATTTGCTTGCCAATCAACGGCTGACAACATTTCATGACCGCAACAGACCAAGCTCTGTGTTACTTTTTGTCATGAAAAATAAGGGATGAATAGGTCTGGTCCTTTCCTTCTCCCTTCCATTTTCCTCCTCTTTCTCACTCTCCGTCTTTTCCTCTCTCTCCCTGTCTGTCCGCTTTCCAATCCACTTGAGGAGATTACGTGGGGCGTCCCAGTGGAGATAGCAGTGGTTAAGACTTAACAACACTTAATGCTCTGCTGTTCACACACTGGGCCTGAGCAGCTAAAAACAGTGTCTTGCTGTTTACCTTGGCTTCTCATGTTCTGACATGTTGTCAACAGGTTAGCAGAATACTGTCTTTGTGTGCACAGGAAATACTTTATTTGAGTAATATTTAGATTAGAGGCGGCGTGTGTATGTTCGCATACTGTGTGTGGGTGTGATTGAAATGAGAGAAACAGACACCAAAAGCATCAAAGTCCTTCACATACAGTGGCCTCTCAGTGGTAGACAGTGTGATCTGACGGGTTGGAAGGAGAGGGACGGTAGAGATCATGAACCACCAGTGCCTCCAGGCTGACCAGGCCAGAACAGGACACAGCCCCAGAGAGAGGCCCCTGGCCTGGGCATACCACTCTGCTCTGCGCCTCTGGGCTGGAGGTAGAAAAGCTCTGACTGACTGAGCCATGAGCTAACCTAGAGCTAGCCTAGTCATCATGACTAACTTTTAAACATTTTAACTCTTAGCTTTGTGTTTTGACTCTAAAAACCTCTAGCTGGCTCAGTTTCCTTGTTTTCTGCCAGCCAATACCAGGAGGGAGACTAGGCCTGCATCCCAAATTTCATCCCATTCTATATGTAGTGCACTACTTTTGACCAGGGCTCATAGGGCTCTGATCAAAAGTAGTGGACTATATAGGGAATAGGGTTCCATGTGGGACACACACAGTTCTTTAATCCTGTTTCATAGAGGGATGAATTCAGCACGGTAATTGGTCGACACCAGTGGTAGTAGACTTCTAGACGTCAGCTCAATTATGTCATTATAAAACTTCACTGTTACTGACTGTGTTGAAAAGCCAATAGCCCAAATCCTGTCTGTCACATGTTTCCCTTTATTACATTTCCTCTCTCTAAGACAATGCAGAGATAACACCCATGGTCCTGTTTGAATAGGCTTAAAATGCATCCTTCCATGACGTTAAAATGCATCACACATGACGTGATTGGTGAAATCAACACCAGTAGAAGCCTTGCTCACACCTGTCTAAGCAGGTTAGATCATCAGACTACTTCTAGGAAGGAAGCAGGAATGCATTTTTAACATCCGAAAAGGCCTAGGCCTATGCTACAGTTATCAAACGAGACACATCAATAGCGAGAGATTGGCATGCTACAGGAAACGTGTTACTGTTATCACATGTTTACGTGCTTGGCTACACAACTTTTCTCATGCCCACAGTAATTTTACATAAGCCATGGAGTTTAGGTTAATTAGTGCGGCTTGTTGAGGTAAGGGGACAGGTCACAGCGCAGTCGGACTGAAATATAACCCAAGGCTTAGTGGACAGTGGGTTGGCAGAGTACTGACTCTAGGTCAGTTATAAAACCTGTTTTACATCTCCCATCTAGTTAATCAATCAATTAGGCCTAATTTCTTTTATTAAGCTATTTCAAATCAAAATCAAATCAAATCAAATTTTATTGGTCACATGCGCCGAATACAACAGGTGCAGACATTACAGTGAAATGCTTACTTACAGCCCTTAACCAACAGTGCATTTATTTTAAACAAAAAAAGTAAAAAATAAAACAACAACAACAAAAAAAAGTGTTGAGAAAAAAAAGAGCAGAAGTAAAATAAAGTGACAGTAGGGAGGCTATATATACAGGGGGGTACCGTTGCAGAGTCAATGTGCGGGGGCACCGGCTAGTTGAGGTAATATGTACATGTGGGTAGAGTTAAAGTGACTATGCATAAATACTTAACAGAGTAGCAGCAGCGTAAAAAGGATGGGGTGGGGGGGCAGTGCAAATAGTCTGGGTAGCCATGATTAGCTGTTCAGGAGTCTTATGGCTTGGGGGTAGAAGCTGTTGAGAAGTCTTTTGGACCTAGACTTGGCACTCCGGTACCGCTTGCCGTGCGGTAGCAGAGAGAACAGGGTGGCTGGAGTCTTTGACAATTTTGAGGGCCTTCCTCTGACACCGCCTGGTATAGAGGTCCTGGATGGCAGGAAGCTTTGCCCCAGTGATGTACTGGGCCGTACGCACTACCCTCTGTAGTGCCTTGCGGTCGGAGGCCAAGCAGTTGCCATACCAGGCGGTGATGCAACCACTCAGGATGCTCTCGATGGTGCAGCTGTAGAATTTTTTGAGGATCTGAGGACCCATGCCAAATCTTTTTAGTCTCCTGAGGGGGAATAGGCTTTGTCGTGCCCTCTTCACGACTGTCTTGGTGTGTTTGGACCATGATAGTTCGTTAGTGATGTGGACACCAAGGAACTTGAAGCTCTCAACCTGTTCCACTACAGCCCCGTCGATAAGAATGGGGGCGTGCTCAGTCCTCTTTTTTTTTTTCCTGTAGTCCACAATCATCTCCTTTGTCTTGGTCACGTTGAGGGAGAGGTTGTTGTCCTGGCACCACACTGCCAGATCTCTGACCTCCTCCCTATAGGCTGTCTCATCGTTGTCGGTGATCAGGCCTACCACTGTTGTGTCGTCGGCAAACTTAATGATGGTGTTGGAGTCGTGCCTGGCCATGCAGTCATGGATGAACAGAGAGTACAGGAGGGGACTGAGCACGCACCCCTGAGGGGCCCCCGTGTTGAGGATCAGTGTGGCAGATGTGTTGTTACCTACCCTTACCACCTGGGGGCGGCCCGTCAGGAAGTCCAGGATCCAGTTGCAGAGGGAGGTGTTTAGTCCCAGGATCCTTAGCTTAGTGATGAGCTTAGAGGGCACTATGGTGTTGAATGCTGAGCTGTAGTCAATGAATAGCATTCTCACGTAGGTGTTCCTCTTGTCCAGGTGGGAAAGGGCAGTGTGGAGTGCAATAGAGATTGCATCATCTGTGGATCTGTTGGGGCGGTATGCAAATTGGAGTGGGTCTAGGGTTTCTGGGATAATGCTGTTGATGTGAGCCATGACCAGCCTTTCAAAGCACTTCATGGCTACAGACGTCAGTGCTACGGGTCGGTAGTCATTTAGGCAGGTTATCTTAGAGTCCTTGGGCACGGGGACTATGGTGGTCTGCTTGAAACATGTTGGTATTACAGACTCAGTCAGGGACATGTTGAAAATGTCAGTGAAGACACTTGCCAGTTGGTCAGCACATGCTCGGAGTACACGTCCTGGTAATCCGTCTGGCCCTGCGGCCTTGTGAATGTTGACCTGCTTAAAAGTCTTACTCACATCGGCTACGGAGAGCGTGATCACATAGTCATCCGGAACAGCTGGTGCTCTCATGCATGCTTCAGTGTTGCTTGCCTCGAAGCGAGCATAGAAGTGGTTTAGCTCGTCTGGTAGGCTTGTGTCACTGGGCAGCTCGCGGCTGTGCTTCCCTTTGTAGTCTGTAATAGTTTTCAAGCCCTGCCACATCCGACGAGCGTCAGAGCCAGTGTAGTACGATTCAATCTTAGACCTGTATTGACTCTTTGCCTGTTTGATGGTTCGTCGGAGGTCATAGCGGGATTTCTTATAAGCGTCCGGGTTAGAGTCCCGTTCCTTGAAAGCGGCAGCTCTACCCTTTAGCTCAGTGCGGATGTTTCCTGTAATCCATGGCTTCTGGTTGGGGTATGTACGTACGGTCACTGTGGGGACGACATCATCGATGCACTTATTGATGAAGCCAGTGACTGATGTGGTGTACTCCTCAATGCTGTCTGAAGAATCCCGGAACATGTTCCAGTCTGTGCTAGCAAAACAGTCCTGTAGCTTAGCATCTGCGTCATCTGACCACTTTTTTATTAACCGAGTCACTGGTGCTTCCTGCTTTAGTTTTTGCTTATAAGCAGGAATCAGGAGGATAGAGTTATGGTCAGATTTGCCAAATGGAGGGCGAGGGAGAGCTTTGTATGCGTCTCTGTGTGTGGAGTAAAGGTGGTCTAGAGTTTTTTTCCCTCTGGTTGCACATTTAACATGCTGGTAGAAATTAGGTAAAACGGATTTAAGTTTCCCTGCATTAAAGTCCCCGGCCACTAGGAGCGCTGCATCTGGATGAGCGTTTTCCTGTTGATTAATGGCCTTGTACAACTCATTCAGTGCAATCTTAATGCCAGCATTGGTTTGTGGTGGTAAATAGACAGCTATGAAAAATATAGATGAAAACTCTCTTGGTAAATAGTGTGGTCTACAGCTTATCATAAGATACTCTACCTCAGGCAAGCAAAACCTCGAGACTTCCTTAGTATTTGATTTTGTGCACCAGCTGTTGTTTACAAATATACACAGACCGCCACCCCTTGTCTTACCGGAGTCAGCCGTTCTGTCCTGCCGATGTAGCGTGTAGCCTGCTAGCTGAATGTTATCATTGTCGTCGTTCAGCCACGACTCGGTGAAACATAATATATTACAGTTTTTAATGTCCCGTTGGTAGGATAACCGTAATCTTAAGTCGTCCACTTTATTTTCAAAAGATTGAACGTTGGCTAATAGGATTGATGGAAGAGGCAGTTTACTCGCTCGCCGTCGTATCCTTACAAGGCACCCCGATCGCCGTCCACGATATCTCCGTCTCTTCCTCACGCGAATTACGGGGATTTGGGCCTTGTCGGGTGTCTGTATGATATCCTTCGCGGCCGCCTCGTTGAAGAAAAAATCTTCGTCCAATACGAGGTGAGTAATCGCTGTCCTGATATCCAGAAGCTGTTTTTGGTTATAAGAGACGATGGCAGAAACATTATGTACAAAATAAATTACAAATAACGCGGAAAAACACACATAATAGTACAATTGGTTAGAGGGCTGTAAAACGGCAGCCATCTTCTCCGGCGCTGTTTTTGTGTGTTGTCACAAGGTGCCCAGCCTAGACCCAAAAGAGCAAGAAAAGCAGAAGTGAAAGCACCAGGAAAGACTCCCTAGAAGGAATAAACCTAGGAAGAAACCTAGATAGGATCCAGGCCCAAAGGGGTGGTTCATCCTTTTCGGGCTGTACTGGTTATTCCAATGGGGTTAGGTGTTGCTCACTGCTCTAGGGGCAACTTCCTACTACTTAGGGTCTTCCTTGGTCCAATGAGCAGGCTTGTTTACTTCCTGTTGTTGTTGACTTCCTATTGTTGACTTCCTGTTGTCTTTTCCAGAGAATGCCACGGATGGCGGCCTGCAGGCTGAGGACTGGACCCTCAACATGGAGATCTGTGACATCATCAACGAGACGGAGGAAGGGTGAGCTACTGACTACATCACATACACCAACACTTTCCCCTGACTGATTGACTAACTGGCTGAAAGACGGACTAACGGATTGACTAACTGGCTGAAAGATGGACTAACTGACTGAAAGACGGACTAACTGATTGACTAACTGGCTGAAAGATGGACTAACTGATTGACTAACTGGCTGAAAGACGGACTTACTGGCTGAAAGACGGACTTACTGGCTGAAAGACGGACTTACTGGCTGAAAGACGGACTGACTGGCTGAAAGACGGACTGACTGGCTGAAAGACGGACTGACTGGCTGAAAGACGGACTAACTGACTGAAAGACGGGCTAACTGATTGACTAACTGGCTGAAAGACGGACTAACTGATTGACTAACTGGCTGAAAGATGGACTAACTGATTGACTAACTGGCTGAAAAACAGACTTACTGGCTGAAAGATGGACTTACTGGCTGAAAGACGGACTTACTGGCTGAAAGTGCAGAAGTACCTGATGGCCATCGTTTCGGCGGCAGGTAGCCGAGCAGTTAGAGAGGCGAGCCAGCAACTGTAGGGTTGCCAGTTCCAGTCCCTACACCCAAACGAGGGCATTGCGTTCATCCACCTCTGGCCTGCTGGCCCCCCTACCTCTGCGGAAGCACAGTTCCCGCTCAGCCCAGTCAAAACTGTTCGCTGCTCTGGCACCCCAATGGTGGAACAAGCTCCCTTACGACGCCAGGACAGCGGAGTCACTCACCACCTTCCGGAGACACTTGAAACCCCACCTCTTTAAGGAATACCTGGGATAGGATAAAGTAATCATTTTACCCCCCCTTACCCCCCCCCCAAAAAAAAAAAGACATATTGTAAAGTGGTTATCCCACTGGCTATAAGGTGAATGCACCAATTTGTAAGTCGCTCTGGATAAGAGCGTCTGCTAAATGACGTAAATGTAAAGACGGACTGACTGGCTGAAAGACGGACTAACTGACTGAAAGACGGGCTAACTGATTGACTAACTGGCTGAAAAACAGACTAATTGGCTGAAAGACGGACTTACTGGCTGAAAGACGGACTTACTGGCTGAAAGACGGACTAACTGACTGAAAGACGGACTAACTGATTGACTAACTGGCTGAAAGACGGACTAACTGATTGACTAACTGGCTGAAAGATGGACTAACTGACTGAAAGACGGACTAACTGATTGACTAACTGACTGAAAGATGGACTAACTGATTGACTAACTGGCTGAAAGACGGACTTACTGGCTGAAAGACGGACTTACTGGCTGAAAGACGGACTTACTGGCTGAAAGACGGACTTACTGGCTGAAAGACGGACTTACTGGCTGAAAGACGGACTGACTCACTGCTTGCCTTACTGACTGACTGAACAAGTCACTTGCACAAACACAAACCACTTATTACACTCAAAAATAACATACAAATAGTGTGCACAAATACAATACAACTTTATTGTCCATTAGTTACAGCGAACAACAGACATTTGTCTTCTGCTCTGCTCTCAAACGCCCTACACGGCACACATCACACATACAGTCGAGACAAGCACAGGGTCAAGCTGCAGTGCAGACAGAAGGGAACGGGAAAATGCAATTTTTTTAGCTTAATGAGATGAAAGTTGTTGTTGACCCTCCTGAAATCGGTTGAGTCTGTTGCTGTGGCCTTTAGGAACAACTGGAGGGATTCAAACCCTCTACAATTCTTTCCTCTTCCCCGAATCATTCTTCTTCCCCTTTCTCTCTTTTTTCTCTCCCTTTCTGTCTCTCACATTCCTCATGCCCACGTGCGCTCAAGCTTTGGCACACACACACACACACACACACACACACACACACACACACACACTCACTCACTCACTCGCAGCCCCAGTCAGTCTATTCTGCTTGACTGAACACTGGACTGTCTTGTGTTCCAGTCACAGTGGTTAACAGGTCAGGTCTGACTGTCTACTGGCTAGCTGTCTGAAGACCTGGAAGAACACAAGACTTCAGTACAATTCAGGGAAAAAAATGACCCATGTCTATAAATCAGGTTGAGAGAATGCCAAGAGTGTGCAAAGCTGTCATCAAGGCAAAGGGTGGCTATTTGAAGAATCTCAAATATAAAATATATTTTGATTTGTTTAACACTTTTTTGGCTACTAAATGAGTCAATGTGTGTTATTTCATAGTTTTGATGTCTTCACTATTATTCTACAATGTAATTTTTTTTTACAAATAATGAAAAGCCCTGAGTAGGTGTGTCCAAACGTTTGACTGGTAGTGTACATTTGGAAGGAATGCCAGATAGCAGCAAGACTAACTTTTGAGGTAAATTATTATATAGTCCCCCGCTCACTCTTTCCACTAATGCTGCTTATCAGACAGATAAACAGACTGCCTATGTGAAACTTCTGGAAGTGGAACTTTTGACATGAGGTAGCACACACCAGTATTCCCTAAGTTCCTCTCTTTCTATAGTCTTTTCGTGTCTGAAGTCTGAAGGCCTCAACTCCCTCCCATAGGAGCCACTAGTGTCAGTGAGAAAGCATATCAGTGAGAGACTGACTGTCAGTGAGACTACTGCCTGAGCACCACTCCGTTAATGTTTTATGCACTGCATACACTCAGCCATGGCTGTCACAGACAGTGATATACACACTCTCATCTCTCCTCTGAAACATCACAGAGCTCCAGAGTTCGTTAAGAGGTTCATGGAAGCTCATTACCTCAACTGTAGCACAGAGAGAGAGAGGGAGAGCTTTCTCTATTAAGATTAGCTTTGATATTTCTATAGGGCAGGCAGACAGGCAGGCAAACAGACAGGCAGGCAGAAACAGGCAGGCAGGCAGAAAGACCGATATACAGGCTCAGATCTATGTGATGCTTTTTTTTAAGGCCAATGCATCTGATTTTATCTCAATGTCAAATCATTTCTGGGTAAAATTAAGTACAGTGGCTTGCGAAAGTATTCACCCCCCTTGACATTTCTCCTATTTTGTTGCCTTACAACCTGGAATTAATATGGATTTTTGGGGGGTTTGTATAATTTAACATGCCTAACACTTTGAAGATGCAAAATATTTTTTATTGTGAAACAAATAAAACAGAACTTGAGCGTGCATAACTATTCACCCCCCCAAAGTCAAAGCTTTGTAGAGCCACCTTTTACAGCAATTACAGCTGCAAGTCTCTTGGGGTATGTCTCTATAAGCTTGGCACATCTAGCCACTGGGATTTTTGCCCATTCTTCAAGGCAAAACTGCTCCAGCTCCTTCAAGTTGGATGGGTTCCACTGGTGTACAGCAATCTTTAAGTCATACCACAGATTCTCAATTGGATTGAAGTCTGGGCTTTGACTAGGCCATTCCAAGACATTTAAATGTTTCCCCTTAAACCACTCGAGTGTTGCTTTAGCAGTATGCTTAGGGTCATTGTCCTGCTGGAAGGTGAACCTCCGTCCCAGTCTCAAATCTCTGGAAGACTGAAACAGGTTTCCCTCAAGAATTTCCCTGTATTTAGTGCCATCCATCATTCCTTCAATTCTGACCAGTTTCCCAGTCCCTGCCGATGAAAAACATCCCCACAGCATGATGCTGCCACCACCATGCTTCACTGTGGGGATGGTGTTCTCGGGGTGATGAGAGGTGTTGGGTTTGCGCCAGACATAGCGTTTTCCTTGATGGCCAAAAAGCTACATTTTAGTCTCATCTGACCAGAGTACCTTCTTCCATATGTTTGGGGAGTCTCCCACATGCCTTTTGGTGAACACCAAACGTGTTTGCTTATTTTTTTCTTTAAGCAATGGCTTTTTTCTGGCCACTCTTCCGTAAAGCCCAGCTCTGTGGAGTGTACGGCTTAAAGTGGTCCTATGGACAGATACTCCAATCTCCGCTGTGGAGCTTGGCAGCTCCTTCAGGGTTATCTTTGGTGTCTTTGTTGCCTCTCTGATTAATGCCCTCCTTGCCTAGTCTGTGAGTTTTGGTGGGCGGCCCTCTCTTGGCAGGTTTGTTGTGGTGCCATATTCTTTCAATTTTTTTATAATGGATTTAATGGTGCTCCGTGGGATGTTCAAAGTTTCGGATATTTTTTTATAATCCAGCCCTGATCTGTACTTCTCCACAACTTTGTCCCTGACCTGTTTGGAGAGCTCCTTGGTCTTCATGGTGCTTGGTGGTGCCCCTTGCTTAGTGGTGTTGCAGACTCTGGGGCCTTTCAGAACAGGTGTATATATACTGAGATCATGTGACACTTAGATTGCACACAGGTGGACTTTATTTAACTAATTATGTGACTTCTGAAGGTAATTGGTTGCACCAGATCTTATTTAGGGGCTTCATAGCAAAGGGGGTGAATACATATGCACGCACCACTTTTCCGTTATTTATTTTTTGGAATTATTTGAAACAAGTTATATATTACACCAATTTGGACTATTTTGTGTATGTCCATTACATGAAATCCAAATAAAAATCCATTTAAATTACAGGTTGTAATGCAACAAAATAGGAAAAACGCCAAGGGGGATGAATACTTTTGCAAGGCCCTGTACATTACTGTAGTAATAGTTGTTAATTAAAATGGTAAGAAAGAACCAAAAATTGCTTTTTAGCAAAAAAATATTTCTCAAGCAAGACTTTTGCTAGGACCTTATGAGAGCTGGTCTGAGAAAGGGCCTAATGGGGGGGATATGTAACCTGAAAACTAGCTGTTATTGGTTTGGAACTCTTTGTTATTGGTCTATTAACTTATACTGCTTAGTGATCTCACCAGCCAAGCCAAAACTCCAAACATGCAAAACCTGCTGATTTTAGAAGGTTAAAAATAGAAATTTACACAGGACCAACAACTATAAGGACATAACACTGATCACATTATTTCAAACTTTTACAGTGTTAGTTTTATCAGCTGTTGTAAAATATGAAAAAAAAAAAAACGGAGTTTTGACTGCACTGGGCCTTTGAAGTGTGTGTGTGTGTGTGTTTTAGACTGTCAGGTAGTAAACAATGTGTGGTTGTTGCCCCACGGAGGCAAGATATTTACTGCTAGTTGCCGGAGGCAAGATATTTACTGCTAGTTGCCTTGTGACGTCCCACCTGCACACGGCTTCATACAAAATCAACAACACCACAGCTAAGATGGTTTAGGTCAATAAAAACAACGGTGTGAGTTGAGTTGATAGCATGACCAAAGTCCTATGCTAATCCAAGAATGCCATGCATACTTTTACTTTACATTAAGATTAGCTGCTTAACCATATAATTACTTACAGGATGCTATTTAACAGGATCTCTGTGCTTCGCTAAGTTTCTGTGTTGTGTTCCTGCAGACCTAAAGACGCCATCCGAGCGCTGAAGAAGAGACTAAGTGGGAACAGGAACTACCGGGAGGTGATGCTAGGATTGACGGTGAGACAGGCTCTACTGGGGTTCCCAACTTGACCCACCTAAATCTTTTCAGATGATAAAGAGGGTGTGTGGTGTTGAAAAGCCAAAAACATGCAGGTTAAATCACTGATCATGTGTGCAAGTGCATCTGGAGATGTTTTTATTTTATTTATTGAGCCCACGACCCGCTACCCACCGGTAGAACCTGACCCCAGACCAATCAAATCAAGCAATCAAATGTAAATTATAAAGCCCTTCTTACAGCGGCAGTTGTCACAAAGCACTCAAGACCCACCATTTGGAAAACACTGGATGGGCACACCAGCAGGGACAGAGAGAGAATACGTCCAGAGCTAGGCCTAGATCCAAACGATGCTTATTGCCTGAACTTTTACCCTCAACAACAACCGAGTCTAGGGGAAGCGAAACAAACAAATAGACTTTTCACATTTAGAGCACACTTACCACATTTGCAAACACGCCTGCATGCTTAACTAGGACAGTGCTATTATCTGTTACACTTGTTCTTCAATCCTGAGCTTCAAAAAGCCACCTATACAGACACACACACGTTCATGAATTAGCTGGGGGGTATGGGGTAGCACTCGTAATACTTGATCTGTCGAGTATTGTCTGCTGTGTCTTCTCCCTCAGGCGATTTCTCATCTGTTATGTTTTTTTCTCTCTTCCTATTTTATTTTGTTTATGTGTTTCTTGCTTTTTTAGCTACATCCATCCAGCCCTTTGATCTGTGTGCTAGTTAAAAGCTCCTGTATTCCGTGTCAGATGAAAGAAGTCAGATCTTTGTGAATACAGGGAGATTCTCTCTATCATTCTGTCTTTCTCTCATCCTAATGTTTTACCTCTCTCTCTCTCTCTGCATGTACTGCAGTTTTATGTCTGTGTGTTTCTTGGTTTCTCTGTGTTGTGGTCAGCTAATGGAGGCAAGTATGACAGCACTCCATTCTATCCCAGCTCTTTCTTGAGATGAATAGAGTCAATGAGTAGAATGTTGAAACATGTCTTACTACAGTAACATATGGACCTTCTTTTTGGACCATATGACATGTTCACATGGAACCTTTATAAAGTGATGTTGTTCCAGAGAACTAGAATATGAATATCTTTTTTCATTTATTTTCTTTTTTAAAATCTTTCTTTCTTTCTTTCTTTCTTTCTTTCTTTCTTTCTTTCTTTCTTTCTTTCTTTCTTTCTTTCTTTCTTTCTTTCTTTCTTTCTTTCTTTCTTTCTTTCTTTCTTTCTTTCTTTCTTTCTTTCTTTCTTTCTTTCTTTCTTTCTTTCTTTCTTTCTTTCTTTCTTTCTTTCTTTCTTTCTTTCTTTCTTTCTTTCTTTCTTTCTTTCTTTCTTTCTTTCTTTCTTTCTTTCTTTCTTTCTTTCTTTCTTTCTTTCTTTCTTTCTTTCTTTCTTTCTTTCTTTCTTTCTTTCTTTCTTTCTTTCTTTCTTTCTTTCTTTCTTTCTTTCTTTCTTTCTTTCTTTCTTTCTTTCTCCAGGTGTTGGAGACGTGTGTAAAGAACTGCGGCCACCGGTTTCACGTCTTCGTGGCTAACCGGGATTTCATTGATGGTGTCCTCGTCAAAATCATCTCCCCCAAAACCAACCCCCCCACCATCGTACAGGAAAAAGTCCTGGCTCTGATCCAGGTACAGCACATAATATCTATCTAAGAAACCCCTAGGTACTTTTCCATCTGAGAGGAGTGGATAGGTATAAGTAACATGTTGAACATTTCACCAAGCCCATCAGAAAGCAAGGTGGAGCTACAACCTCCCATCTCTCACGCATTAGACAGAGCTATAAGAGGCCAGGCTGCAGCAGTTATGAAAACCCTACATCCAAAATTAGTCCAGACACCTCAAACAAACCCCTCTAAATACAGTGAGAGGAGGAGAGAGGACACCTTCTACCTGAGCAGCTCCAGGCAGGTAACCAGAGACCGAACACACAAACACACAGGACTGATGTCAGCAACACAACACCTGGGCCTTCATCTAGCCACTCCTCTCAGATGTCCACCAGTGCCTAGGATGTAGCGGCTAGGGGTTGTTTCCGGACACGGCCTTATTCTGTGTTTGTCTGTGTGTTGCCAGGCCTGGGCAGATGCCTTCAGGAGTAGCCCTGACCTGACGGGGGTGGTCCATATTTATGAGGAGCTGAAGAGGAAAGGCATCGAGTTCCCCATGGCTGACCTGGATGCTCTGTCACCCATCCACACACCACATAGGGTGAGACCCAACACACACACATCACACCACAGAGGGTGAGACCCAACACACACACACACACATCACACCACAGAGGGTGAGACACAACACACACACACATCACACCACAGAGGGTGAGACCCAACACACACACACACACATCACACCACAGAGGGTGAGACCCAACACACACACACACATCACACCACAGAGGGTGAGACCCAACACACACACACACATCACACCACAGAGGGGGAGACCCAACACGCACACGCATATATGAATGCATGCTACAGAGGGTGCCACAAACACACACAAGCGTGCACGCACCCACGCTACAGAGATAAAATAATCTGAAGCAGTGACCATACTGCCATAGTAGCAGCGCTGTACTAACTAACTTCATGTTGTGTTCTCCCTACAGGGTCTACCAGAGGTGGACCCGGCTGTACTAAAGTACAAAGCCCCCGTCCAGCCCCACGCTGCAGCCACAGCCACAGCTACAGCCACCCTACCCAAGCCTGCAGCCGCCCCGGCTCCAGCCCCAGCCCCCGCTGCTCTCACCCCCGTCCTACAGATACCACACATCCCCAACGTACAGGGCCCCATCACCGCCAACCCTGAACAGGTGAGGATAAAGATGGCCTCTGAAGGCTAATGATATTAGAAGATGAAGAAGCCACTTTAGACAATTGAGACGCATCCTGTAGGCCTTTATGCACAATCTTGGGCCCTGTTTGAAAACTGTCAACATACTGCCTTCCTTCCTCCCCTCCTTGGAGTTATCACTGATGTAACATACTGAGATAGGCGAAAGCAAGGGTGCCTCCACTTAGCTTTGATCAGATCAGGGAAGACTTTCTCTCTCTGACCCTTGACCCCTGTGTGTCCTCCTCAGATCGCCCGGCTGCGCAGTGAACTGGACATTGTGAGGGGAAACACCAAAGTGATGTCAGAGATGCTGACGGAGATGGTGCCTGGACAGGAGGACTCCTCGGACCTGGAACTCCTTCAGGTCAGAAAATATACTACACTCAGCATAGAAATACAATTACAGAACATTGACTTGAATGGGGATGCCCGTTCTAGTAATTATATTTCTAAAACTCCAGGTCAGATACTACATCCCCCATAGAAATAGAATTACACAACATTGACTTGAATGGGGATGTCCATTCTAGTAATTATATTTATCTGACGCCCTTATACTACAAAAAATATATCTCTGTATTGGTCCAAACTGTGGAAGCTTTTCATCATGGAGAATCTGAGACAGATGTGTACTGCACGCAAAAAATTAATAAAAGGAATTCACCAGTAGCGCTCCATCTGTTTTTAGTTTTTATTTTACCCCTAAATACAAGTATAAACCTTCCCTGCCGTAGTCACCCTGCTGCTCAACTGAAATGTGTTGGAACTCATTTATCCCACTAGGGGGAGTCATTCCACCATAGTACCACCACTCTACATTTTACATTTACATTTTAGTTATTTAGCAGACGCTCTTATCCAGAGCGACTTACAGTTAGTGAGTGCATACATTTTTCATACTGGCCCCCCGTGGGAAACGAACCCACAACCCTGGCGTGGCATGCGCCATGCTCTACCAACTGAGCTACAGGGGACTCTAGGGGGAGTAGTACCACCATAGTACCACCACTCTAGAGGGAGTAGTACCACCATAGTACCACCACTCTAGAGGGAGTAGTACCACTATAGTACCACCACTCTAGGGGAAGTAGTACCACCATAGTACCACCACTCTAGAGGGAGTAGTACCACCATAGTACCACCACTCTAGAGGGAGTAGTACCACCATAGTACCACCACTCTAGAGGGAGTAGTACCACCATAGTACCACCACTCTAGGGGGAGTAGTACCACCATAGTACCACCACTCTAGGGGGAGTACTACCACCATAGTACCACCACTCTAGGGGGAGTACTACCACCATAGTACCACCACTCTAGAGGGAGTAGTACCACCATAGTACCACCACTCTAGAGGGAGTAGTACCACCATAGTACCACCACTCTAGGGGGAGTACTACCACCATAGTACCACCACTCTAGAGGGAGTAGTACCACCATAGTACCACCACTCTAGAGGGAGTAGTACCACCATAGTACCACCACTCTAGAGGGAGTAGTACCACCATAGTACCACCACTCTAGAGGGAGTACTACCACCATAGTACCACCACTCTAGAGGGAGTAGTACCACCATAGTACCACCACTCTAGAGGGAGTAGTACCACCATGTACCACCACTCTAGAGGGAGTAGTACCACCATAGTACCACCACTCTAGGGAGAGTAGTACCACCATAGTACCACCACTCTAGGGGGAGTAGTACCACCATAGTACCACCACTCTAGAGGGAGTAGTACCACCATAGTACCACCACTCTAGAGGGAGTACTACCACCATAGGACCACTACTCTAGAGGGTGTAGTACCACCATAGTACCACCACCCTAGGGGGAGTACTACCACCATAGTACCACCACTCTAGGGGGAGTAGTACCACCATAGTACCACCACTCTAGGGGAAGTAGTACCACCATAGTACCACCACTCTAGGGGGAGTACTACCACCATAGTACCACCACTCTAGAGGGAGTACTACCACCATAGTACCACCACTCTAGAGGGAGTACTACCACCATAGTACCACCACTCTAGAGGGAGTAGTACCACCATAGTACCACCACTCTAGGGGGAGTAGTACCACCATAGTACCACCACTCTAGGGGGAGTAGTACCACCATAGTACCACCACTCTAGAGGGAGTACTACCACCATAGTACCACCACTCTAGAGGGAGTACTACCACCATAGGACCACTACTCTAGAGGGTGTAGTACCACCATAGGACCACCACTCTAGGGGGAGTAGTACCACCACTCTAAGGGTGAGGAGGAATGAATGCTAAATATTACTGTACTGTACTTGCTTAAGTGACAGTTGGTGTAGGGTGAAGTTGCCCCTAGATGCTGATCTTGGGTCAGTTTTGCATTTAATTGGTTGAGGTGAAGCTGATCCTAGATCTGTACCTAGGGCTCGATTCAAACCGCATCACCGAAGTTCCACACTATTTTTTTTTAATTTTTTTTATTTTACCTTTATTTAACTAGGCAAGTCAGTTAAGAACAAATTCTTATTTACAATGACGACCTACACCGGCCAAACCCGGACGACGCTGGGCCAATTGTGCGCCGCCCTATGGAACTCCCAATCACGGCCGGTTGTGATACAGCCTGGAATCGAACCAGGGGGTCTGTAGTGACGCCTCAAGCACTGAGATGCAGTGCCTTAGACCACTGCGCCACTCGGGAGCCCAAGCGTGCTTGAAATTTTAAAGGTAGTTTCCGATTGAGCCGACATGCAGCGTTTACCGTGAATGCAGTCTCCGTGAACGCAGTAACATTGCCTTGAAATTTCAATCGTGCTGTAGCTCTGAACTTTCGGCGATACGGATTGAATCGAGCCCCTATAGGGGAAACTTCACTCCGCAGCCTGACAGACCACTGCCTGTGGTCAAATTCCAAGAACTTTTTTTTTTTTGTCATTTAGCAGACGCTCTTATCCAGAGCGACTTACAGTTAGTGAGTGCATACATTATTTATTTTTTCATACTGGCCCCCCGTGGGAATCGAACCCACAACCCTGCCGTTGCAAACGCCATGCTCTACATCCCTGCCGGCCATTCCCTCCCCTACCCTGGACGACGCTGGGCCAATTGTGCGCCGCCCCATGGGTCTCACGGTCGCGGCCGGCTATGACAGAGCCTGGATTCGAACCAGGATCTCTAGTGGCACAGCTAGCACTGCGATGCAGTGCCTTAGACCACTGCGCCACTCGGGAGATGTGGCGCAGAACTAACCACTAAGCACGCTCTCAGAACCTCAAAGAGAATGTAAGCCTCAGTGTTTTAATTAAATCCCCTACAGAATCCGGGTCTTGTGACACATACCACATAACCACTAGGCTTGATAAAGCAGAGCTGGCTGAGCTGTAGCGTTTCAGTATTGCTCCAAGCACTGAACCAATAGACTAGAATCAATGTGGTTCTCGATTAAGCAAAGGTGGGTCGTATTCATTAGGCACCAACGGAAGAAAACAACCTATTGAAACAGGGAGGGACTACCTGAACTTGTTCAATAAGAAGTGTGTAACGCTAAGGTAGTGGGTTCGATCCCCGGGACCACCCATACACAAAAAAATAAAAATAAAAATGTATGCACGCATGACTGTAAGTCGCTTTGGATAAAAGCGTCTGCTAAATGGCATATTATTATTATTATTATTAAGAAACACACATTTTTGCTACGTTGTGCCCCAATGAATACGACACTGGATACCATTTGTAGTTCAGACTGAGGGTGTGATAGATAGGTATTTGAATCAGGTGACCTTTCCACTGTTTTGTGAGCTGACTTTAGGTAATACAGTTAAACTGTGATTCAAAAAATAAAATGTAAGTGTTGTGATTTCTCTTACTCAGTAACACAACTGAGTCTAATTATGGACATTTATGGCTATTGGCTAGCTAGAGACCTGTTTTAGGGAATTCTAGTCATCGACCTTCTGAGTGACAGACAGACTCTCACCTTTCCATCAGTGATTCCCTGTCCTCACCCCGTGTGTGTGTGTGTGTGTGTGTGTGTGTGTGTGTGTGTAGGAGCTGAACAGGACGTGCAGGGCCATGCAGCAGCGGGTGGTGGAGCTGATCTCCCGGGTCTCCAACGAGGAGGTGACAGAGGAGCTGCTGCACGTCAACGACGACCTCAACAACATCTTCCTACGATACGAGAGGTAACACACACGGGCATGACAATACACACACACACACACATACACACACAATTTAGCTTACCTGACTTCTTACGCTTACAGCTACGCAAAGCCCACTGGTGAACGAGGATATCAATCTGTGACATAATGTTGGCATGTAGAGCACATAGTTCCAGCAGGCCCTACCTACAAGAACAGAGTTAAACATCTTAGGCCTTGGGGACCTATCTGGAGCACACACTTCTATTAAACATTTGATGGCCTCAAAAAGACAAAGCGTTCCTTTCATGTTTGTTTTTTAGAGATTAAAGAAATGTAAATGTGTGATTCATGACGATGCCTACGTGTTCGTTACGTTGAACTCAGAGGACTTGTCTTGTTGTGTGTTGCAGGTATGAGAGGTACCGGTCGGGTAGAGCGGCTCAGAATAACGGGGTGAGTTATCTTACTAACGAAATTTAAAAAATAAGTTGTTTAAAAAAATCCTAAAAAATAAATAACGGAAAAGTGGTGCGTGCATATGTATTCACCCCCTTTGCTATGAAGCCCCTAAATAAGATCTGGTGCAACCAATTACCTTCAGAAGTCACATAATTAGTTCAATAAAGTCCACCTGTGTGCAATCTAAGTGTCACATGATCTGCCACATGATCTCAGTATATATACACCTGTTCTGAAAGGCCCCAGAGTCTGCAACACCATTAAGCAAGGGGCACCACCAAGCAAGCGGCACCATGAAGACCAAGGAGCTCTCCAAACAGGTCAGGGACAAAGTTGTGGAGAAGTACAGATCAGGGTTGGGTTATAAAAAAATATCCGAAACTTTGAACATCCCACGGAGCACCATTTTAAATCCAATATAAAAAAATGGAACGAATATGGCACCACATCAAACCTGCCAAGAGAGGGCCGCCCACCAAAACTCACAGACCAGGCAAGGAGGGTATTAATCAGAGAGGCAACAAAGACACCAAAGATAACCCTGAAGGAGCTGCAAATTTCCACAGCGGAGATTGGAGTATCTGTCCATAGGACCACTTTAAGCCGTACACTCCACAGAGCTGGGCTTTTATGGAAGAGTGGCCAGAAAAAAGCCATTGCTTAAAGAAAAAAAGAAGCAAACACGTTTGGTGTTTGCCAAAAGTCATGTGGGAGACTCCCCAAACATATGGAAGAAGGTACTCTGGTCAGATTAGACTAAAATTGAGCTTTTTGGCCATCAAGGAAAACGCTAGGTCTGGCGCAAACCCAACACCCCGAGAACACCATCCCCACAGTGAATCATGGTGGTGGCAGCATCATGCTGTGGGGATGTTTTTCATCGGCAGGGACTGGGAAAACTGGTCAGAATTGAAGGAATGATGGATGGCGCTAAATACAGGGAAATTCTTGAGGGAAACCTGTTTCAGTCTTCCAGAGATTTGAGACTGGGACGGAGGTTCACCTTCCAGCAGGACAAAGACGCTAAGCATACTGCTAAAGCAACACTCGAGTGGTTTAAGGGGAAACATTTAAATGTCTTGGAATGGCCTAGTCAAAGCCCAGACCTCAATCCAATTGAGAATCTGTGGTATGACTTAAAGATTGCTGTACACCAGTGGAACCCATCCAACTTGAAGGAGCTGGAGCAGTTTTGCCTTGAAGAATGGGCAAAAATCCAGTGGCTAGATGTGCCAAGCTTATAGAGACATACCCTGTAATTGCTGCAAAAGGTGGCTCTACAAAGTATTGACTTTGGGGGGTGGTGAATATTTATGCACGCTCAAGTTTTCTATTTTTTTGTTTTATTTCTTGTTTGTTTCACAATAAAAAAATATTTTGCATCTTCAAAGTGGTAAGCATGTTGTGTAAATCAAATGATACAAACCCCCCAAAAATCAATTTTAATTCCAGGTTGTAAGGCAACAAAATAGGAAAAATGCCAAGGGGGGTGAATACTTTCGCAAGTTTGTTGTGATTACCACAATGCTCTACCCACACACTCACACATGCTTACTTTACACACTCACTCACAACACACTCACACACTTCAACACACACACACTTCCACATTTCCACACTCATCACATACGCTGCTGTTACTGTCTATTATCTATCCTGTTGCCTAGTCACTTTATCCCTACATACAGTGGGGGAAAAAAGTATTTAGTCAGCCACCAATTGTGCAAGTTCTCCCACTTAAAAAGATGAGAGAGGCCTGTAATTTTCATCATAGGTACACGTCAACTATGACAGACAAAATGAGGAAAAAAATCCAGAAAATCACATTGTAGGATTTTTAATGAATTTATTTGCAAATTATGGTGGAAAATAAGTATTTGGTCAATAACAAAAGTTTCTCTACTTTGTTATATACCCTTTGTTGGCAATGACACAGGTCAAACGTTTTCTGTAAGTCTTCACAAGGTTTTCACACACTGTTGCTGGTATTTTGGCCCATTCCTCCATGCAGATCTCCTCTAGAGCAGTGATGTTTTGGGGCTGTCGCTGGGCAACACAGACTTTCAACTCCCTCCAAAGATTTTCTATGGGGTTGAGATCTGGAGACTGGCTAGGCCACTCCAGGACCTTGAAATGCTTCTTACGGAGCCACTCCTTCGTTGCCCGGGCGGTGTGTTTGGGATCATTGTCATGCTGAAAGACCCAGCCACGTTTCATCTTCAATGCCCTTGCTAATGGAAGGAGGTTTTCACTCAAAATCTCACGATACATGGCCCCATTCATTCTTTCCTTTACACGGATCAGTCGTCCTGGTCCCTTTGCAGAAAAACAGCCCCAAAGCATGATGTTTCCACCCCCATGCTTCACAGTAGGTATGGTGTTCTTTGGATGCAACTCAGCATTCTTTGTCCTCCAAACATGACGAGTTGAGTTTTTACCAAAAAGTTCTATTTTGGTTTCATATGACATTCTACCAATCCTCTTCTGGATCATCCAAATGCACTCTAGCAAACTTCAGACGGGCCTGGACATGTACTGGCTTAAGCAGGGGGACACGTCTGGCACTGCAGGATTTGAGTCCCTGGCGGCGTAGTGTGTTACTGATGGTAGGCTTTGTTACTTTGGTCCCAGCTCTCTGCAGGTCATTCACTAGGTCCCCCCGTGTGGTTCTGGGATTTTTGCTCACCGTTCTTGTGATCATTTTGACCCCACGGGGTGAGATCTTGTGTGGAGCCCCAGATCGAGGGAGATTATCAGTGGTCTTGTATGTCTTCCATTTCCTAATAATTGCTCCCACAGTTGATTTCTTCAAACCAAGCTGCTTACCTATTGCAGATTCAGTCTTCCCAGCCTGGTGCAGGTCTACAATTTTGTTTCTGGTGTCCTTTGACAGCTCTTTGGTCTTGGCCATAGTGGAGTTTGGAGTGTGACTGTTTGAGGTTGTGGACAGGTGTATTTTATACTGATAACAAGTTCAAACAGGTGCCATTAATACAGGTAACGAGTGGAGGACAGAGGAGCCTCTTAAAGAAGAAGTTACAGGTCTGTGAGAGCCAGAAATCTTGCTTGTTTGTAGGTGACCAAATACTTATTTTCCACCATAATTTGCAAATAAATTCATTAAAAATCCTACAATGTGATTTTCTGGAGAAAAGAAATCTCAATTTGTCTGTCATAGTTGACGTGTACCTATGATGAAAATTACAGGCCTCTCATCTTTTTAAGTGGGAGAACTTGCACAATTGGTGGCTGACTAAATACTTTTTTCCCCCCACTGTATATGTACATATCTACCTCAATTACCTCGTACCCCTGCACATTGACTGGGTACTGCTACCCCATGTAAATAGCCAAGCTGTCATTACTCATTGTGGATTTATTCCTTGTGCCATCATTTTTAAATATTATTATTATAATTATTTTTTTGTATTCTGCATTGTTGGGAAGGGGCCGTAAGTAAGCATTTCACTGTTAGTCTACACATGTTTACGAAGCATGTGACAAATAACATTTGATTTGATTATGTCTGATTTGTTTCAGTGCATTTTCAATGTGATATGATTTAGATTGTCAAAGTTTGTGACTGACTGATTTGCTGCATGTATAGCAGTTTTATGTCTCTGTGTGTTTCTCTGTTTCTTTGTGTCGTGGTCAGCTAATGGAGGCAAGTATGACATCACTCCATTCTATCCCAGCTCTGTCTTGAGATGAATAGAGTCAATGAGGAAAATGTTGAAACATGTCTTACTACAGTAAGACCAAATTACATTTTATATAGTGGTGTTGTTCCAGAGAACTAGAATATGAAGTAATTCCCTCCCTCTCTCTCTCTCCTCTCTTCTCTCTTCCTCTCTCTCTCTCTCATATATACACTACCGTTCAAAAGTTTGGGGTCACCTAGAAATGTCCTTGTTTTTGAAAGAAAAAAAAAAAATGTAGTCCATTAAAATAACATCAAATTGATCAGAAATACAGTGTAGACATTGTTAATGTTGTAAATGGCTATTGTAGCTGGAAACTGCTGATTTTTTTATGGAATATCTACATAGGCGTACAGAGGCCCATTATCAGCAACCATCAGTCCTGTGTTCCAGTGGCACGTTGTGTTTGCTATTCCAAGTTTATCATTTAAAAAGGCTAATTGATCATTAGAAAACCCTTTTGCAATTATGTTAGCACAGCTGAAAACTGTTGTGCTGATTAAAGAAGCAATACAACTGGCCTTCTTGAGACTAGTTGAGTATCTGGAGCATCAGCAATTGTGGGTTCGATTACAGGCTCAAAATGGCCAGAAACAAATAACTTTCTTCTGAAAATCGTCAGTCTATTCTTGTTCTGAGAAATGAAGGCTATTCCATGCAAGAAATTGCCAAGAAACTGAAGATCTCGTACAACGCTGTGTACTACTCCCTTCACAGAACAGCACAAACTGGCTCTAACCAGAATAGAAAGAGGAATAGTTAAATTAAATAGTACCCGCAATACACCAGTCTCAACGTCAACAGTGAAGAGGCGACTCCGGGATGCTGACCTTCTAGGCAGAGTTGCAAAGAAAAAGCCATGTCTCAGACTGGGCAATAAAAAGAAAAGAAAACTTTTGAACGGTAGTGTGTGTGTATATGTGTGTATATACAGTGGGGAGAACAAGTATTTGATACACTGCCGATTTTGCAGGTTTTCCTACTTACAAAGCATGTAGAGGTCTGTAGTTTTTTATCATAGGTACACTTCAACTGTGAGAGATGGAATCTAAAACAAAAATCCAGAAAATCACATTTGTATGATTTTTAAGTAATTAATTTGCGTTTTATAGCATGACATAAGTATTAGATCACCTACCAACCAGCAAGAATTCCGGCTCTCACAGACCTGTTAGTTTTTCTTTAAGAAGCCCTCCTGTTCTCCACTCATTACCTGTATTAACTGCACCTGTTTGAACTCGTTACCTGTATAAAAGACACCTGTCCACACACTCAATCAAACAGACTCCAACCTATCCACAATGGCCAAGACCAGAGAGCTGTGTAAGGACATCAGGGATAAAATTGTAGACCTGCACAAGGCTGGGATGGGCTACAGGACAATAGGCAAGCAGCTTGGTGAGAAGGCATCAACTGTTGGCGCAATTATTAGAAAATGGAAGAAGTTCAAGATGACGGTCAATCACCCTCAGTCTGGGGCTCCATGCAAGATCTCACCTCGTGGGGCATCAATGATCATGAGGAAGGTGAGGGATCAGCCCAGAACTACACGGCAGGACCTGGTCAATGACCTGAAGAGAGCTGGGACCACAGTCTCAAAGAAAACCATTAGTAACACACTACGCCGTCATGGATTAAAATCCTGCAGCGCACGCAAGGTTCCCCTGCTCAAGCCAGCGCATGTCCAGGCCCGTCTGAAGTTTGCCAATGACCATCTGGATGATCCAGAGGAGGAATGGGAGAAGGTCATGTGGTCTGATGAGACAAAAATAGAGCTTTTTGGTCTAAACTCCACTCGCCGTGTTTGGAGGAAGAAGAAGGATGAGTACAACCCCAAGAACACCATCCCAACCGTGAAGCATGGAAGTGGAAACATCATTCTTTGGGGATGCTTTTCTGCAAAGGGGACAGGACGACTGCACCGTATTGAGGGGAGGATGGAAGGGGCCATGTATCACGAGATCTTGGCCAACAACCTCCTTCCCTCAGTAAGGGCATTGAAGATGGGTCGTGGCTGGGTCTTCCAGCATGACAACGACCTGAAACACACAGCCAGGGCAACTAAGGAGTGGCTCCGTAAGAAGCATCTCAAGGTCCTGGAGTGGCCTAGCCAGTCTCCAAACCTGAACCCAATAGAAAATCTTTGGAGGGAGCTGAAAGTCCGTATTGCCCAGCGACAGCCCCGAAACCTGAAGGATCTGGAGAAGGTCTGTATGGAGGAGTGGGCCAAAATCCCTGCTGCAGTGTGTGCAAACCTGGTCAAGACCTACAGGAAACATATGATCTCTGTAATTGCAAACAAAGGTTTCTGTACCAAATATTAAGTTCTGCTTTTCTGATGTATCAAATACTTATATCACGCAATAAAATGCAAATTAGTTACTTAAAAATCATACAATGTGATTTTCTGGATTTTTGTTTTAGATTCCGTCTCTCACAGTTGAAGTGTACCTATGATAAAAATGACAGACCTCTACATGCTTTGTAAGCAGGAAAACCTGCAAAATCGGCAGTGTATCAAATACTTGTTCTCCCCACTGTGTGTGCATATATATATATATATATATATATATATATATATAAGGCAGGTAGCTTAGTGGGTAAGAGCGTTGTGCCAGTAACCGAAAGGTCGCTGGTTCTAATCCCCGAGCCGACTAGGTGAAAAATCTGCCGATGTGCCCTTGAGCAAGGCACTTAACCCTAATTGCTCCTGTAAGTCGCTCTGGATAAGAGCGTCTGCTAAATGACCAAAAAAAATAAAAAATAAAATAAAATAAAAGCAAACCCCTCTGATGTCCATAGACTAACATAGAGGACAGTGAGGTGTTGGACCAGTAGACATCTCCAGTACCTCCTACCTCTGTTAATCTTCTCTACAAGAGCCACCGCTGTATGTGTGTTGACTGTGTTCTGTTGTGTCTCCCTCCAGATGCTGAGTGAAGCCACAGAGGACAACCTGATAGACCTAACACCAGGCTCGCCCGCTGTGGTCAGCCTCCGAGCCACCCCCACACCACCATCCAGCGTCCCCCCCGTGGCCGCCCCCAGGGCTGGGGCTACAGGGGCTGCAGCCTCCCCTGCCCGGACCCCGGCCCTGATCCAAGACCCTACCTCTGGCCCCTCAACTCTGTCCACTCAGCTCGCTGGCATGGGTAAGGATGGGGAAGGGTTCATTAGGAACATAAATGGTACACTGTGTACTGTATACAAATGCAGTGGAGTGGAGTGTAAGAAGGTTTATAATCAGAGCTCTAATGGGAAATAAGCCCTGCTCCATAACTCTCATAACGCACTGTAAATGACTCCCCTGTTAGCCTAGATGATGTTGCTGCACTCTGTGGCACTATGCTCTGGCTGAGGCCTTAGATAGAGAAAAATGCCTTAGCAGGCAGGGGGAGAACATGGTAGAATATGCTCCTTTGATCTATAGTGCTTGCGTCTCAAATGGCAC
This sequence comes from Coregonus lavaretus, assembly GCF_964263955.1. Taxonomy (NCBI): domain Eukaryota; kingdom Metazoa; phylum Chordata; class Actinopteri; order Salmoniformes; family Salmonidae; genus Coregonus; species Coregonus lavaretus. The sequence continues at coordinate 56,385,075 of NC_139989.1, read as the reverse complement.
CCTATTGTCTATGTAGTGTACTACTTTTGACCAGGGCCCATCGGGAATAGGGTGCCATTTGGGACGCACACAGTGAGTGGAGTAAGAGAGGTGCTTCTGAATTATGAGGGATTCTAGAGGACTGGTGAAGGATGATGACTGTCATTGATTCTAGAGAATTGGTGCAGCATGATGACTGTCATTGATTCTAGAGGACTGGTGAAGGATGATGACTGTCATTGATTCCAGAGGACTGGTGCAGGATGTTGACTCATTCATTCTAGAGGACTGGTGCAGGATGATGACTGTTATTGATTCTAGAGGACTGGCGCAGGATGATGACTGTCATTGATTCTAGAGGACTGGCGCAGGATGATGACTGTCATTGATTCCAGAGGACTGGTGCAGGATGATGACTGTCATTGATTCTAGAGGTCCTCTGTAGCTCAGCTGGTAGAGCACGGCGCTTGTAACGCCAAGGTAGTGGGTTCGATCCCCGGGACCACCCATACACAAAAATGTATGCACGCATGACTGTAAGTCACTTTGGATAAAAGTGTCTGCTAAATGGCATATTATCTTTATTATTATAGAGGACTGGTGCAGGATGATGACTGTTATTGATTCTAGAGGACTGGTGCAGGATGATGACTGTCATTGATTCCAGAAGACTGGTGCAGGATGATGACTGTTATTGTGGACATTTAGATCTCATCTCTCTTTCTTTTACTCTCTTCCCTACACCCCTTTTACACCCTCTCTCAACTCTTTCTCTCTTCCTTTCTTTCTCTTCCCTCCTCTCTCTCTCTCTGCCTCTCGCTCTGCCTCTCTCTCTCTCTCTCTCTCTCTCTCTCTCTCTCTCTCTCTCTCTCTCTCTCTCTCTCTCTCTCTCTATGCCTCTCTCTCTCTCTCTGCCTCTCTCCCTCTCTCTCTGCCTCTCTGCCTCTCTGCCTCTCTGCCTCTCTCTCTCTCTCTCTCTCTCTCTCTCTCTCTCTCTCTCTCTCTCTCTCTCTCTCTCTCTCTCTCCCCCTCAGATGTGGGTGGGGACAGTGTCAGTGGTACCCTGTCCTCTCTGTCGGGCCACAACCCTGGAGACGACTTTGACATGTTCGCTCAGACCAGAACCAGCTCTCTGGCCGACCAACGCAAAAAGTATGGCTTCTTCAAGCTTAGCTCTCCCTTTTGCTTCTAGAACCCATTCCAAACTTCTAGAACCCTGTTACAATGGATTTGCAGCTTTGATCCTGTCGGACTCGGACTGCAGTGTGTGCAGGCTTTTGGTCACAGTCCAGCAATAGCACACCTGATTAATATAATCAATTTATCATAGTCTTCTAGTTAGGCTAATATAAATGTAATCTGGTGTGTTAGAGCTGGGCTGGAACAAAAGCCTGCAATTTGCTGTCCCCCAGGACCAGAGTTGTGAATGTGTTTTTGTCCACTCCTGTTCTAGAGCCACTCTCAGCCTTCCAGAACAATCTCCATGCCACACAGTGGGACTGGCTCTAACTTGTTCTCTGTTTGTGTTTTTGTGTGTGTTTGTTGTCAGTGTGAAGTACGAGGACCCTCGGGCCCTGGGCGGGCTTGCCTCGGCTCTGGATGTCAGACAACAGAACACCACTGGAGGGGTGAGTGCACCAAAGCATGCTGGGGGATGTAGTTTAGATTCACATCCCCCCCACATTGAAGTGTAGAGTGTGGTTGACGTGCTGTTAAAATGGCTGACAAGGTTCATCTCTCAGCCCCTGGTCTCCTCTCTCTGCATGTGATTGACCTCGGCTCTCTGTACCACAAATGGCACCCTATTCCCTATATAGTGCACTGGTCAAAAGTACTAAACTATATAGGGAATAGGGTGCCATTGGACGCAGCCTCTGACTGACTTTACCAGAGTAATACCGGATGAATACAGTAGTAGACCATGGCTAGCCAGCTTTGAATGGTGAACTACACTCTTGTAGTGTTGTAGTAACAAACACAGACAATAAGCATGGCTTGTAGTCTAGTATAACTAGGTACTCTAAAGAGGTACATGTAAACTCTCTCTAAACATTTTAAACTATAAACTCCCATTACTTGGTCATTCTGTCATTCCTCAGTATAGTTTTTTTTTGGGGTGTTCTTTTCTTCCTCTTGTCTTGTTCATTGCACTCTGTAAGACAGTATTTTGTCACGTTATGGGTGTCAAAGGTCATAGGAAACCATGCTATTGAATTCCACTTTTTGCATGTCACCTTTTGTCCTTCAAATTGTCAAAACTATTTTTTGGATGAGTTTTTTTTCTAGTACCACAGTAAGTCAGTACTAACAAGGCACTTTGTAATTATCAGGTTTTACACTACTAAACTAGATGTAGATTATGCACATGTAAGGCCAGACACAAAGTATTATGAAATCTACACTCTCTCTCTCACACACGCCGATTACACAAACCCTTCACCCTCCAGTGCCAGTTGAGATTGCCTCAGATGGAATGTAACTGCCAGTCTGGGGCTTAGTGATCAGCTGAGGGCTCAAAGTTCAAACTCCTTATTTCCTTCCTCCTTTCCCCATGCGTTCACCTTTTTATTGGAATGATTCTGTATTTTTCCTCTCGTCTGTTCCCCCCCATCCTTTCCTTCTCCCTATCTTTTCTTCAGTCTGGGTTGTTGCGTTGCATTTGATTTCTCTGTTTCTCTCTGTGCTCTGTTGCTCTGGTCTGGGGCTTCCTCTATCTTCAATCTTGTGTAAGGTCTTGTTCTGTTGTTGATTCAGCTGAGGGTGATAGGGGATGATAACCCAGAGTTGGAACTGCCCATAGACAGCTGGCTTATTACCCAAGGAATGGTGAGGACTCCATCCTCAGTGTCCTCCCCCCTATGTCCAGTCACCCCATCACCCATATCCCCCCTCCACCCCTGGCCCCCTCGTCACCATCCATCCATCCCCCTGACCATCCATATCCCAGCACTGCTAAACCAGCTAGCACCAACAGTAGAATGGAGACACGTTAGAAAAAGCTTGACGACTCCTCCAATTGTACAATACCCACACAATGATGAATAAATAAGCTGTTAGAATCTTAATTTGTCCTTGTGTGCTCTGAAAGGAGTCAAGACTCCTAGGACCTCTGAGATGGTGAATCTGAGTCATTATGCATATTTTGGATACACACACACACACACACACACACACACACACACACACACCTACTGTTACACATGTGGACTCCCTTCACTCTGTCCCTCCTACTGTTGGTCCTGGTCCTCTCATCCCTCCATCCTCTCCTCCTGCCCTCATGGATGAAGTGAAAGGTCTGCTTGGTCCCCAGGACCAGGTGTGGGTTTTCATCAGTCACAAACAGTACATGTCTAACAGTAACACACTAAACCCAGGAGAGGTACAGATACTTTACTGCTGCACAACAGGTGTTAAGTTGACAAGGCTGTTGACATCATAGAAATAGAATCCCTAGAATGGGAATCCCCATTCAAGTCAGTGGGTCTATAATGGGTAGACCGGCGGCCATTTTCAAAGTGATTCTATTTCTATGGTTGACATCAGATTTGTTGTCAATAGTATCATTATTGCTGATTGGACCTGGTTCAAACGTCTGTGTAGTAGAAAGTATCATCTCTGTCACATTCATTGTCAAGCTAACAGTCTATAGAGAAATTTGATTGAAGTATACTGAACAAAAATATAAACGCAACATGTAACAATTTCTAAGATTTTACTGAGTTACAGTTCATATGAGGAAATTAGTCAATTAAAATAAATTCATTAGGCCCTAATCTATGGATTTCACATGACTGGGAATACAGAATGCGTCTGTTGGTCACAGATACCTTTTTAAAAGATGGGCCTCAAAATGGCCCTCAGGATCTCATCACAGTATTTCTGTGCATTCAAATTGCCATCGATAAAATGCAATTTGGTTCGTTGTCCATAGCTTATTCCTGCCCATACCATAACCCCACCACCACCATGGGGCACTCTGTTCACAATGTTGACATCAGCAAACCACTCGCAACACGACGCCATACACGTGGTCTGCGATTGTGAGGCCGGTTGGACGTACTGTCAAATTCTCTAAAACAGCATTAAGGAGGCTTATGGTAAACAAATTAACATTAAATTATCTGGCAACAGCTCTGGTGGACATTCCTACAATCAGCATGCCAATTGCACGCTCCCTCAAAACTTGAGACATCTGTGGCATTGTGTTGTGTGACAAAACTGCACATTTTAGAGTGGCCTTTTATTGTCCCCAGCACAAGGTGCACCTGGGTAATGCTAATGCTATTTAACAACACTTTACATGTTGCGTTTATATTTTTGTTCAGTGTAGATAATATACTATACATATTAAAGACAACTAGTATAGTAGTTCCATTTTAACACTGGAAGACTAGTGCATTAACTGATTTAACATATTAAACCTATTAGCTACAATACTGTTGATGTGATGCATTGATTGCTCCTATGATTGGTATAAAACTGTTCCATATTGTACCATACTTATACCAGCTCAGCTGGTAGAGCACGGTGCTTGTAACGCCAGGGTAGTGGGTTCGATCCCCGGGACCACCCATACACAAAAATGTATGCACGCATGACTGTAAGTCGCTTTGGATAAAAGCGTCTGCTAAGTGGCATATTATTATTATTATTATTATTATTATTATTATTATTATTATTATTATTTCTTTCAATTATGGTCCTTCTTCTATGTCAACCCTGTTGACCATGGTATGTCAACCCTGTTGACCATGGTATGTTGACCTTGGTATGTCAACCCTATTGACCATGGTATGTTGACCTTGCTATGTCAACCCTATTGACCATGGTATGTTGACCATGGTATGTCAACCCTGTTGACGATGGTAAGTCAACCCTGTTGACCTGGGTATGTCAACCCTGTTGACCATGGTATATGTCGACCATGGTATGTCGACCCTGTTGGCTTTGAAAAGTTGGCATTGCATAATGTTCAACACCCGGAATCTGTGAATAAGGCTTAACAACAATACATTGTGAAGTTGCTCGAAAGGAGTGTAGCTAGCTAGACAGCCAAAGTCCAAATGATCTGACTTGCGTATCATTATGCAAATCACGTGACTCTGTGGGGAATTCCCTTACAGTAACTCACCCTCTGTTTTACCTTTGAGTGAGTTTTATATCTACCGCTAGTGACCTAGTGTATGGAGCATCCTACACAACAGTACATTTTGATGTTTTCCTTTTTTGATTCCTCAATAGACTGGTGGAGACTGAAAAAACCCACCACTACTTCACATAGTGATTGTTTCAACATCTCTCATCAATGTCCCAAAAGATCTATCAGAATCTTTAAGAGCATTATACATTTATGTCCTTCTCATATCGGTACACAACAGTGGAATTTGATCTGTTAGAGAATCTAGATTCTAAAGACTAGATTGTAGATATGACGTCAGTGAATGCAGATGCCTGGCAGCTTGAGCATGATCTCTTCTCTATCTTATTCTTCTGCTCAAAGCATGACTAGTCTGTGTACTTCTGAGTAACTGCTCAGTATCTCATTCTCTTGGATCTTTGTGATCAGCAACTAAAAGGAGCTTGGAAGAGATCGGCTATGATTCAGTTGCATCATGACACTGATGTTTAATAAATGGTTCAGGTTAGGATCTGGGGAAGGTAAGCTGATCCTAGACCTGTGCATATAGGCATACTTCTGCCCAGAACCATTAAACCAGGAGGGTAAGCTGATCCTAGATCTGTGCATACAGGCAACTGTTAGGGCAGCCTTCATGACTATTGACCCCTCTCCTATCAGACCTGATTGCTGGTACTGTACCCTGAGTCACTCCGACCTCTACACACACACACCATGGCATCCACCCTCTCACATTCTCCTTTCCATTCTCACTGTCACTGCATGTCATGCAGCCAGCATTGCTTATGCTCTGTGTGTGCGTGTGTCATTATGACATTAGTCCTCATTCCCAGTCTTCGGTGGTCCCTGTGTTTTGCAGGTTGTCCTTCCAACAAATGATTGAATAATGTTAATTGGCTGATCTGTTAATTGACTAATGATGTGGACTAATTAACACAGTGTTACATAACTGTAGCTGGCAGCTGGTAGTTCCATGCCTACTCATTTAGAACCAATGAGGACAAAATAATTACCTGGGAAGTGGTCTGGGACTGGAGTTTTCCCTGAATACTGACCATGTGATTTGACCCAGGTACAACTCTGGACATTGCCTATGACCTGGTTATTGCCTATGCCCAGTCAGGAAAAAATCCTGTCCATAATAAATCAATGTGTTGAACATGATAAAGGAAACCTGCACACATAGGGACTCCTCAGGGCTGTGTCTGAGGACCACTGTGATGTGTCTGGTTGTTATCTTCCTCTGCTCTTGGTTTTGGTTTGATGGCGTTGTTTTTGTTATTTGTCATTTTCCTCTCAGAGCCTCCGGTGAATCTATTCTTGTTGTTTTTCTTTTGTTTTTGTTGTTTCTTTGTTTTGTTTCTGTTGTCGGGTGGGTGTGGCGGTGGGGTTTATTATTTTGTGTGGCTTTGTGCCGTCCCCTGGGTTTGTCCATGGCTTTGCTCCATAGATCCCCGTATCGCAGTCCTCTGTCATGGATGACATAGAGGAGTGGCTCTGTGCTGATGTGGTGAGACTTCTTTACCTTGATTTCTCTCTCTCTCTTCTCTCTCGTTTCTTTTTCTTTTATCACATGACATTTCTATCCATCTCACGTAACCAGGTAGATCACATGTAGTGTTCTTAACTTTAGTTGACCATCTTCCATCGATACATTATCTGACTAATGGTTTTCCACCAATGATGAGAGTGAAATAACAATATAAAAGTGATCTATGATGCGCATCTCTCACATGCGACCGTAATGCTAATCTAGAAAATAAAACCTGCCAGTCTAAAGATGACATTGGTACTGTATCACATCACACCAGGTGATGCTACAGTGGTTATTCCTGATGAATGTGAAAGGTAGACACAGGTCCTGTTGTTAAAGGGATATAGCAGAGTAAACATGTTCCTGAAAGGTTGGATGGACGAGTGGATGGATCTATTGAAGTATGATGGAAGCATGGGTCCAACACAGTGGTGGAAAGTACATGTTCTTGAAGTACCTCAATGTCAGTACAAAAGCACTGGGTGGGAGTGACCTCCCTGAGTTGTGAATGGTGTCCTGTAGGAGTTAGGAAGGTAAGTAGCCTAGTCAACTTGTACGTAGGGGTTGCAAAATTCCCGTAACTTTCCCAAAATACCCTGGTTTTCAAGAAATCCCAGTTGGAAGATTCCTGGAATCAAGAGGGAATAAGCAGGAAATCTGTGAATTCTACACTGGGATTTCTGGAATACAAGGGGATTTTGGGAAATAATTTTGCAACCCATACTTTTACAATACCTAAGGGAAGACCAATGTTTTGACTTTGTCTCCTAACAATGTCAATTTACTGTAAGGCATCTTGGTGAGTCAATGGTTGTGTGATCCTCCTGGCAGAATTGACCACAAATGTTATGGATTGACTGATTTCTGTTTCTTCTCCTCTGAATAGAAAGGCGATGGTTTAGATGGTGAGGAAGGGGTGACGAGTGAAGGTATGGATGGATTCAGGGCACTAACACTTGATACTGCTACTGTGCATGTGTAGAAGCTCTCATTAAATGTGGCATAGATTCTGCTTCTTACTTTGTGTGTCAAAATTCTCTGATCAGCTCTTTAGTGCTTGATATATTAGGCTGCGTTTACACAGGCAGCCTAATTCTGATCTTTTGCAACTTAATTGGTCTTTTGACCAATCCGATCAGATCAGAATTGGGCTGCCCGTGTAAATGCAGCCTTTGTGCTCTTATTCTCAATCCTGCTCCTGGAGAGCCGCAGTGCTGCAGGCTTTTGTCTCAGCTAATACCATCACACCTGATTCAACCAATCTACTGATCTTCAACACATTGATTGCATGAATGAGGTGTTTCACTGCTGATGTGGGGCAAAAAACATGCAGGACTGTGCCTCTCCAGAAGGTGCAGCAATGATGATCACTACGCAAAAAGTCAACAACTGACGAACCATGTCCTGCTGTTAACAGGGGTTTTCTCTCCTCTTCCTGTAGAGTTTGATAAGTTTCTGGAGGATCGAGCGAAGGTGGTCGATTCCTTACCATCGCTCCCTAGTGATGAGCCTGGTCCCCCTATCAGCGCCCCCAGCGGCACCCGCAAGAAGGCCGAACGGACGGAGGATGCCCTCTTTGCCTTGTAGAGTCTACCCCAGGAAACCCCTCTCTCTGAGGCATCTACAGCACCTAGGTACCCCCGGCCCACTTGCTCCATCCGGCACTCCTGCCAAGCAGCAGTGTAGCTACTGAACTGAACACCAATCCTCCTCCTGCAGAGGACCATGCTTGCTGTCCGCCTGCGCAGCCGCGTTGCATCATATATTACTATTGAGGTTTTGATCTGTCTGTCAGTGTGGGATATGTCTGTAGTCTTGTATCTCATCTGCAGCTAGCTACCCGAAGGAGGATATAACCTAACATTGTGAGGATAGCAAACATTACTGACCTGTGTCTGTCTGTTTTCACATTTCAAAAGGGAAAACCAAAAAATATATAGCTGCAAGCAGCCGTGGCAGGGTTCAAGCACTATGGCACCACAGCAAATATCTGTTACACAGCTTTTATATTTGCTTTCCTCTTTGAAAAGCTTTTGTCAGCTTCCCTCCATGTTATCTTGTGTGGTGTGTACATAGGGGAAGGAAAGGGTCCAACATAATATTTTCAATCAGAACCTAAGAAACACCAAATATTTGCGATAGGTGTTATTAATACTACCTGTACAATTGTAAAACAACCGGATCAGTTGCAACAGTGACGCTTAGCTCTGGTAGTACCTGTACACTATGTAAGTGTAGCAAGTAAATAAGACTAAGAGGCTTTAATGACAAAAACTATTACTAAATGTGTCTATCACAGGAGGTTGGTGGCACCTTAATTGGGAAGTCCGGGCATGTGGTATTGAATGGAGCAGAATTAGTGGAAAGGTATCAACAACATCAAACACATGGTGCCATGTGTTTAATGCCATTCCATTGGCTTCGTTCCAGCCATTATTATGAGCCATCCTACCCTCAGCAGCCTCCACAGGTGTCTTCTAATATTGGGCTATTCGTCAACATTTTCCTTCCCCTTTACTATGATGAGACCAATTTAATGAGCTTTATGCACTTTTGGACCCTTGAACATTTCAGTATGTACAGTGGGGGAAAAAAGTATTTAGTCAGCCACCAATTGTGCAAGTTCTCCCAATTAAAAAGATGAGAGAAGCCTGTAATTTTCATCATAGGTACACGTCAACTATGACAGACAAAATGAGAAAGAAAATCCAGAAAATCACATTGTAGGATTTTTAATGAATTTATTTCCAAATTATGGTGGAAAATAAGTATTTGGTCAATAACAAAAGTTTCTCAATACTTTGTTATATACCCTTTGTTGGCAATGACACAGGTCAAACGTTTTCTGTAAGTCTTCACAAGGTTTTCACACACTGTTGCTGGTATTTTGGCCCATTCCTCCATGCAGATCTCCTCTAGAGCAGTGATGTTTTGGGGCTGTCGCTGGGCAACACGGACTTTCAACTCCCTCCAAAGATTTTCTATGGGGTTGAGATCTGGAGACTGGCTAGGCCACTCCAGGACCTTGAAATGCTTCTTACGAAGCCACTCCTTCGTTGCCCGGGCGGTGTGTTTGGGATCATTGTCATGCTGAAAGACCCAGCCACGTTTCATCTTCAATGCCCTTGCTGATGGAAGGAGGTTTTCACTCAAAATCTCACGATACATGGCCCCATTCATTCTTTCCTTTACACAGATCAGTCGTCCTGGTCCCTTTGCAGAAAAACAGCCCCAAAGCATGATGTTTCCACCCCAATGCTTCACAGTAGGTATGGTGTTCTTTGGATGCAACTCAGCATTCTTTGTCCTCCAAACACGACGAGTTGAGTTTTTACCAAAAAGTTCTATTTTGGTTTCATCTGACCATATGACATTCTCCCAATCCTCTTCTGGATCATCCAAATGCACTCTAGCAAACTTCAGACGGGCCTGGACATGTACTGGCTTAAGCAGGGGGACACGCCTTGCACTGCAGGATTTGAGTCCCTGGCGGCGTAGTGTGTTACTGATGGTAGGCTTTGTTACTTTGGTCCCAGCTTTCTGCTGGTCATTCACTAGGTCCCCCCGTGTGGTTCTGGGATTTTTGCTCACCGTTCTTGTGATCATTTTGACCCCACGGGGTGAGATCTTGTGTGGAGCCCCAGATCGAGGGAGATTATCAGTGGTCTTGTATGTCTTCCATTTCCTAATAATTGCTCCCACAGTTGATTTCTTCAAACCAAGCTGCTTACCTATTGCAGATTCAGTCTTCCCAGCCTGGTGCAGGTCTACAATTTTGTTTCTGGTGTCCTTTGACAGCTCTTTGGTCTTGGCCATAGTGGAGTTTGGAGTGTGACTGTTTGAGGTTGTGGACAGGTGTATTTTATACTGATAACAAGTTCAAACAGGTGCCATTAATACAGGTAACGAGTGGAGGACAGAGGAGCCTCTTAAAGAAGAAGTTACAGGTCTGTGAGAGCCAGAAATCTTGCTTGTTTGTAGGTGACCAAATACTTATTTTCCACCATAATTTGCAAATAAATTCATTAAAAATCCTACAATGTGATTTTCTGGATTTTCTTTTCTCAATTTGTCTGTCATAGTTGACGTGTACCTATGATGAAAATTACAGGCCTCTCTCATCTTTTTAAGTGGGAGAACTTGCACAATTGGTGGCTGACTAAATACTTTTTTCCCCCACTGTATATCCTTGTGTTAATAAGATGGTAACTCTTTTTTTTTTATAGGAAACAATACATTTTCTTCTTAGACTAATTGCAAATGAATCTTTTATGAAATTTCAGCCCTTTTCTGCCCTACAAAGCACACTTTTACAGGAAGTCGTAAATATAAAAATTGACACTTTTTCCTGACATGGAAATTAAAGGAAAAGAACAGGTGAAATATGGCACTGAAAATCTAATCAAATTTCAATTTCATGATAGCGTATTGGTAGCATACTTGACAGAAAATAATTATTGCAAACGCTTATACATGTAGTTATTGTAAAAAAAAAAAGTGTCCATATGTTTACATAAATATATGTATATACATCAGAAATATGTGAGTATTACCTGCAGTACATGTTTAAAAGTCAAACCGAATTATTAGCTTTTATGTACGTTGCTAAGCCGAAAGGCTAACTCATTCATGTATTGTTTGGTCTCCTGGTTGTATATGTACAGTAATGTCATGCAGGAAAATGAATTCCTCACAAATCCTTTCTACTTTGGGGAAAGCGCCCCTGCTCTCCTCTCCTTACTCATACATGTGTGGGACAGAAAGAGGTTCGGATGTGCTTCAGAAGGATGATCAAAAACGTTATTTTACCATGTTTTATGTATTTTTACTGTGGTTTGAATTGTTTGGTAAAGCTTCCTGTCTTTATTTTTGAGGATTACATTTGGTGGTAGCTGTGGGCTGTGACTCTGCTAGTGGGACTGCCCCTTTAACCTATTTTAACATTCTATTTGAGTTTGCTTACCTACAATAGGTAATGCAGTTAGATGAGGGCATAACATTCATTTCCTGTTGTCAGGAAAACAACATGGGCTATAGACCACACTTTGAGGCAAAAGAGGATATTTCTTAATTCCAACGCTTTTGCCAGTACTTTTCAAAGTTAATGCCTATAAAGCTTCAACAAGGAACACCAAATTAATAACGACAAAACGCCATGACGTTTCACGTCAATAGGAACTATTTGTGTTTACTCGCAAGTATCCTTATATACTTAACAAAGTTACGTGTATTATACTGTAAATGAGACTCATTTAAATAAAATGTCATATTTGTCCGAAAATACCTTACTGTATCTGTTATTTAAAAAGATCAATTTCCAGATAAAACATTATTTGTAACAATCATTTATAAATGTTAGAGGGTGACATTACAAACAAGAAAAGTATTTGTCGTAGGCATTAATGTTTGAATGTGTTTTAGAGTACTGTAACAGAATAAACTGTTATTAATTAGCTTTTACTCCGTTTAATTTTTGTCCTATTTGGTCTTATATTGCTTTAATTATACCTCTTAGGAGGCTGTATGAAATAGTAGCATACGTTTTACAATCAAGAATTGCTGTTCCTCTTATGTCTTAAGAATGGACAAAAGCATAGAGATGTTTGAACTAAGATTCTTTGTTACCGAAATGTAACATCTCACTTGATCAATTACAGAGTTGATTTCTATGTGTGTGCATTACTTTTTGTTTTTTCTTTTGTTTTTTTTACCAGAAAGAGTTCTGTGTATATGCTTTATGTCAGTGATTAATGTGATGATGCAAAGCCCTGACTGCAACCTTACTCTTTTACGGCTGTCCTCCGATCAGATGGTTGTGTGAACCTGTTGAGTTGCTATGGAACGTGAATCTGTTGCCGTTGCTATCGAATGTGAACTTGTTGGGTTGCAATGGAACGTGAACCTGTCGGGTTGCTATGGGACATGTGAACCTGTTGGGTTGCTATGGATCATGTGAATCTGTTGGGTCGCAATGGAACATGTGAACCTGTTGGGTTGCTATGGATCATGTGAATCTGTTGGGTTGCTATGGAACGTGAACCTGTTGGGTTGCAACAGGAATAAGCTACTGGACATTGTAACCATTGTAACCCACTGTATCTCTTCACTACCCGTAAAACTGGTTGAAAATACGTAATTTCAACAGCAAAACTAGTTGAAATTATGTATTTTCAACCTGTTTTGCTCACTGGGTATGGACAGGGTGGAGTTGGAAATTGTGTCCTCCGGTGTTCTGTTTAGGAACAGTTGTTTTTCCTGACCAGGAAATGTTCCGGTCTAGACAAAATGGTCAGGTCACATGGTCAGGAGAACTCCTGTCCCTCCTTCTGTATGTTGGTGTGGGTGTTCTATGGCTGTTCTGCCATTCATTACTTTGGATTCAGCTTTCTATTGTGTGACCTGATGATGCACGTATTAACCAATAAAACACTAGCAACGTGTGACCTCTACCAACACTTATTATTTTCTCGTGTTTGTGTGTATTACATTTGTCCTTGCAATGGAGTTACGATATGAAATACGATAGTGAACACACATGGTAAATTCAGGCAGAGACAAGCTCATGGTTCAACCTGGGATAGTGGCCCACTGAGTGATGCAACGGACTCACTTCTTGCACCGTGTTATTCATAGCACTGCATGTTTCCCCTGCGCTGACCCTTTCCCCTTATAGTTATACCTACCCTCCCATGCCAAGGTAATTGTTTCCTATTGATGTCCATGCAGACACTCCAGATGTATTAATGCAACAATTTCAAAGATTTTACTGAGTTACAGTTCATATAAGGAAATCAGTCAATTAAAATAAATTGACACGACGCTGTCTGCCATCTGCCTGGTACAGTTGAAACCAGGATTCATCCGTGAAGAGCGCACTTCTCCAGCGGGCCAGTGGCCATCGAAGGTGAGCATTTGCCCACTGAAGTCGGTTACAATGTCGAGCTGGAGTCAGGTCAAGAACCTGGTGAGGACGACGAGCACGCAGATGAGCTTCCCTGAGACGTTTCTGACAGTTTGTGCAGAAATTCTTTGGTTGTGCAAACCCAGTTTCATCAGCTGTCCAGGTGGTTAGTCTCAGACCATCCCGCAGGTGAAGAAGCCGGATGTGGAGGTCCTGGGCTGGCGTGGTTACACTTGGTCTGCGGTTTTGAGGCTGGTTGGACGTACTGCCAAATTCTCTAAAACGACGTTAAGGCGGCTTATGGTAGAGAAATATCTGACAACAGCTCTGGTGGACATTCCTGCAGTCAACATGCCAATGCACGCACCCTCACAACTTGAGACATCTGTGGCATTGTGTTGTGTGACAAAACTGCACATTTTGGAGTGGCCTTTTATTGCCCCCAGCATAAGGTGCACCTGTGTAATGATCATGCTGTTTAATATTGATATGCCACACCTGTCAGGTGGATGGATTATCTTGGCAAAGGAGAAATGCTCACTAACAGGGATATAAACAAATTTGTGCACAATTTGAGAGAAATAAGCTTTTTGTATGGACATTTTCTGGGATCTTTTCTTTCAGCTCATGAAACATGGGACCAACACTTTACATGTTGCTTTTATATTTTTGTTCAGTATATATCCGCCTGGATCTCCCTGACTGAATACATTATACACCCATAGAACTCTCTATTGGATCTATGCGGATAACTGACTGATCCTTTGGCTGCCTGTTGAGCATCACACTGATCTCCTGGCGTGTTGCAAGATTCAAATGAGCAGCATGTTAGTCAGGACAACTATCAACAAAGGCAGTCCTGCTGACAGCAGGCCAGGCCCCTATATACTATATATTTCCTGCTCCACTGCTTGCTATTCAACAACTAGTTTGCTGCTGTGCTACTGTCGGTCGTTGAACCATTTCTTTCCCCTACCACGCCTTTGTTGTGCCCCCTTTGTGTGTGCTTGTGTTTCGGGTGAGCTCACACATGGCTCACATGTCCTACTACAATCCACATATCTGTGTTCTCTAGGATGGAGATGTTTTTGATAATTAACTCAAGGTGATTATTCAATGGACATTCTAGAGAGCCATTACTTGTGTTAATTGCTTAATTGCCATGGTTTGAATAATACATTTTGTGTTATTTATTGTTTGAAGATAACACTGTTTGCTTTGACTTTATGCTACATCTCGTTGTCCAACCAAATGGGACTTCCATGAGCTTTGGTAAGTCAACCCTGTTAATCTTGTTTTACCCTAAAAGTTTTGAAGCAGCACTGTACATAAGTCCCTCTATATATATTTAGTCTGCTCCCCCTTCCCCTCCACTACTCCAGGAGAAATACATGATGTAACCACGTGAGCCAAAGTCGTGATGTCAGATCACCCCACTCTGTTTCCGAGTTCCCCATTGGTCGATTTCTCTGGTTCTACAGGCTGAGTCATCACTACGGGCCACACAAGCTGGACAGTGGTTAGCCCACCCCTGCTTGGCGTTGATTGGCTGCTAAGGACAAGCCCATAATAAACATACCCATGCTGTTTATTTTCCAGAGGAAAATACAATTTTCTCTATTATAAAACGCTACTAATGCATTATATAAGTGCAGACCATGAAACAAAACAAATATTAAAAACATGACAAGATATTTCCACATTAAATCAATGTATTTGCCCCTTGAAGAGGCTCAGTTGGTAGAGCATGGCGCTTGCAACGCCAGGGTTGTGGGTTCGTTTCCCACGGGGGGCCAGTATGAAAAATGTATGCACTAACTGTAAGTTGCTCTGGATAAGAGCGTATGCTAAAAATGTCAATGTAAAAATGTAATGTTATAAACTTCTGTTATGTATTTCCCCACAGTGTTCATCCTACATAATAGTAGTTTTCAAGGAACACGAAAGCCCAAGTAAAGAACACTGCTTCTTTACTCTTCACAATAGCCATGCACAAATGTAAATGACATATTGTATCTTGTCTGGGAGTTGCCAGTCAAAACAGGCTTGAGACAGTGAAGGACGGAGCCGGAATTCACAGGTTGTCGGGGATTGGCTAGAACAAGTGTCACTCATTAAGCGCTCTGTAACTAGCTAGCTAAGCATGTGGATCCTCAATGAGCACTGTTTAGCGTGACAAGTGTGCCTCTTGGGCATCAATATGAAGACAGAAGAAGGCACTATTTGACAGATCAATAACAAAGTTGGAGTTTATCTCACTGGCATTATTGCAAATGTAGCTAGATACCCAGACATCGATTTAAGTGGAAATCGCAAGTTTTAAGCCACAGTGAGTTAGCTAACGCTAGCCATAACGAGACAGCAAAAATGAACTTGTCTTTTGACGATCATTCACTGGATAATCTGGATCCAACCCTATCCCTAAATGACCCCAGCGATATTGACACGGCTCTGCTCAATGACATTGATGGTAAGAACGTTAAGCTTACTAGCAAGCTAGCTAGCAAAACTGGCAACTTCAACTTGGTAACGTTAGCTAGTTTTAGCTAACTATCCATATTGTTATGAATGTTAGCTAGCTAGCCAAAGAAGTGACAGCTACAGCAGCAACACACACATGAAACAGTTTGTACACAAATAACGTTAAACTGAGTGAGGTACCATTAACTACTTACTATAGGCACCCAGTGAGTAATTTTGATTTACAGCTTAGCTACCCGTCAGTTACCTGTCACGTTAGCTAACTAACATTAGTTATGACCTCAAATCAGATGTACGAGTTGTTTATATTTGACTCAAACAGTATGTGATAGGAGAAAGCTTCCTTCTCAGGGTCGAGGAGAATCCTAGCTAACCTTATGGAACTAACGTTAGCTAGCTACTGTCTGAGTTCGGTGTTTGTCTTTCTGTTGTTGCTGCTTTTGTTCTTGCGTTTTGGTTCTCATCTAATTCTAGACACATTTGTATCTGCTATTTTGTATGTTAATGATAAGATAAAATAATTTGTATACTATACACGAGCTGATATTTCGCTGCTAGTTTGGTGTGATGAACGGAACAGAAGCTAGTTACAATGTGCCCCGCCCCCTCCAACTTGTCCTACTGACATCACGATAAGGTTAATATCGAGCATTCCCTGTCGGGTTCATTTCAAGAGGCGTGAAGTAAGGCTATAACATGATCTGATGGCTGCTTTTTCCCCGCCCAAATATACACTATATATGTATGAATTAATCATGTTTCAGTCTTATTAAAATGTTAACCGTTTATGTTTTAATTAGTTAAATTGTATCGAACCTAGTTATATTAATGCATTCAATTGAATAGTGGTTATTCGATTCGTTGGTGGTATTAGCTAATGTTATTTGTCAGTATAATCAATGGCTTGTATGCACTCACTAACTGTAAGTCGTTCTGGATAAGAGCGTCTGCTAAATGACTTAAATGTCAAATGCTTGATTGTTTGCCAACAAGTGCTCTGCTGCAACATCTCACCCTTCATTGATCCCACCCATCCACCCTAAAAGTTGACCTAGAGTAACCCAGCACTGAATTGTCCCATAGTAACCCCTTCTCGTTGAAACCACGTGCTTCCTCTCTTTCTGTCTTGGGGCTGGTCTGCATTGCAAGTGTCTGAGGCGCTTTCTGATTGGTCGGCAGCGATCACCTCATGCAAAACCTTGGTTTACAAATCCAGACTAGTCAGGCTGCTGTGGCTGTGCAGACAGAGAGCAGAAGCAAAGGCAGAAGCATGACGTGTGTTCCCTTATTACTGGACCCAGTCCTTATAATATATGACTATTAGCTTTATGATTTGGTCTAAGATTAAACTAAATGGTCTTTCTCCATGCCAGGGAACATCCTCCTCACTGTGCTGCCTGAAACTCATTTGAGATAGCCTAGCCTATTTCTGTTGGAAATCCAGAAGAATAGGCTACACTGTACTAATGAAGGTTTCTCATAGACAGTAATTGTGAGCATCTCTAGCCAATGAAACAAGTATGCTATACGGTGTATTACCCTAAAACAAGACCTGTTTTATTATTATTGTTAGAGAATAATGTTTTCAGTGTGAGTAACTAACTTGTTACTATTACTAAATGTAATGTTATAATGTAAAGTACTATCATGCCATGCTCATGTGGAGGGTATAGCATAGTAAACATCACCAGTGATTTTCATCAACACTAAATTCTTGCATCTTTTCATCCTCACCTACTCAGGGTTGTTGTCCCTTGTTGTCTCCCTTCTGGAGCCCATTAGAGTGGCATAGACCCAGTCTGCTCTGCTGCAGTGGCCACATAATAACTGCATTACTGACCACTGACCAGGACTAGGACTGCACTGAGCTGGCCCCATTTACTGTCCTGCTCTACTTCTCAGATCAGGGCCCATATCCACAAAGTAGTAGTGTGAGTGCAGAGTATGAGTGCTGATCTAGGATCAGATCTTTTGTGTCCATGATAATCTGATTCATTCTGATCAAAACTGATCTTAGATCAGCACCTACTCTGAGACACTTTATGAGCCCAGTTCTTGGTGTTTTCCAATTGAGTTAGGGCAGAGATTCAGTGATCCATTACCATGTGGTGTTGAGAGAGAAATGGGAGAAATGCTCTGTCAGTCACCGTCTCCCAGTGGTTCAAGTCTTAATTTAACAAGCCTTTTATTGACAATAGTGAAACGCTCCAATTGAATTACAGGGTTTTATCTCTGCTCCATTCAGAGGCCCAGAGACATAGTTTGGTCATTGGGAGGCATGCTGTTAAGATGTTCTAAATGAGTGCTGTATGGATTGGACAAAAGGGTCTGCTGTGTGGTGTGTACATATGTTTGTTCCAGCCCAGCTTTAACACACAACTAATCACAGTCTTCAATTTAGACTACTTTGCCTTATTTGACCCTCTTCTCCTGATTTCTTCAACTGTGGCAATTTCATGGTCTCTGTCTCAGTGGTTCTCTCAACCTATGGAATACTCTGACTATATCTCCATCTCTCCTCAGATATGCTGCAGCTCATCAACAACCAGGACATGGTGGAGTTCAACCAGGACATGGCTGGTATCTTTGACCCCCCTCAGTTCACAGGGGTCACCCCTACCCAGGACCTCCCTGTCCCCGGCCTGCCCCACTCCATCCCCTCCCCTCCATCCTCCACATCCACCTCCATCCTGAGCAGCAGCCCCCACCTTGATGCTCTCCTGGGGCCTCCCATCATCCGTAGTTCCTCCCCCCCAGACAAGGCCTTCCACCCACCCACCTTCCAGCAGTCGCCCCTGGCCCAGGTCACCACCTCCACCCCTGTACCACTACCCAGGCCGCAGCAGCAGCCAGCACCCCAGCAAAGCTCTCCGTCAGCCCAGGCTGCTCAGGGTCTCAGGCAGCCCAAGGTGGACCAGCCCCAGCCCCTGCCGGTTCTCTCCCCCCCAGCCCCTGTTCCAATCCAGCTTCCTCCCCCAGCCTCCACCTCCCACACTGTACCCGGCCAGAGCCCCGTGTTCAGTGCCGCCCCCCAGGCCCTGTTCACCTCTCCTGCACCCCAGCAGCAGCAGCCCCAGGCTCAGCCACTGCCCCAGCCCCAGGTCCATGCCCAGCAGATCCGGATTAATTACAGCACCCAGAATGGCTACAAAGGTGAGGAACAGATTACATCTCTATTCCTCGGTATTAACAGTTGAAATGCTGTTAGTAGATGGATGAGAATCTACAATAGCAGTAATTAAGGTCTTCTAGGCCAAGGGAGCAAACAGATGCAAGGAAACTTAAAACTGAGTCACTCACCCTAACCCTTCCACGTGGAGATGAAACATAGCTATCTTCCTCCTTAATGGTTGTAGGGGTTTCCCCATGCCCCTCCCTGCTCACCCCCCCCCCCCCCAGTCCTGCCAGGTAATGGGAGGGAGGGAGCCCCACCATGTGCTGCTAGTAGTAGGAGCAGTAGTAGTAGCAGCAGCACAACCACCACCATCACCACATGGTCGTTAAGACTGTCTTATTTATGGTGCAGAGCCACACTGTTGTGGCTGGATGAGAGCAGAGCATGACTGGAGGAACAACTCACACTCCTACTCTCACACACACATACTCTCAGGGCAAAAAGTAGGGACTGATAGTGGACACTAGTATACAAAGCACAGACACTCACTCCATGAAGAAAACACACTTGGTGTTATGTTATCAGGAGATAGAGTTGTGTTCTACGATGCAGTAACAGTAGTAGTACAGCATGTTTCCAAAGGAGAGTCAGTGGGTTACTCAACCTCCGCTGACTGTCAGTCAAAATCCCAATCTAAGACCCTTTGGTCAGAGTGAAGGACCGTCCCTGAGGCTGAGAGAGGGTGTTTTGTCTACACTATCTATGAGGCACACTCAGATACACACACACACACACTTGCGTGCATACCTGTGCAACATTGTCCCTTTGACAGTGTTATGAAACTACTGTAAGAGCTCTGCCCCATGCAACCATGCCCTAGCATTACAAACCTACTGACTCTGTGTGGACCAATGCCCTTACAGCCACCTAACATGCTATTATGTTACACACACTGCCTGCTACAGTCATCATATCGTATGTTTTCTAGGTCAAAGTTAATTCCTACAATAATAATCCATACTGTTATGGGTCGGTGACTCAAGTGTTCTTATAGCTGCTTCTGCCATTATATCACATCATGATATCACTCTCCAGCGGTGAAAGGTCATACGCTACTAAGCCACGCAATTTATGTGAACTTTGGCCTTGCCAGAGACTTATGGTGATGACAGTTTATATGGTGTTTTGTTTTTACAGCTCCACTGCTAGTTGGTCAATTGTGTTTGAACTATTTTTGGTCCACACTAGCAGGACGTTTTGAATCGGAAAACGAAAATGAGCTTTTATTGGACAAGTTTAGGTAATCCTTCCCCGTTTCAGGCAGTTTTCTTCCGTTTGGTGCCTAATGAACATGACCCTGATTATTTTTCTAGCTGTCAATCATCAAGGAGGCCCCGCCCAGCCCATGGTAAGCCTGTCATCGACCCCTTCCGGCGTTCAGCCAATGACCATCCAGGCTCTGACCACCACTGCCCCCCTCCTGACCACCTCAGCAAGCCCCCCTGCTCAGACCATCGCATCACACCACGTTCAACAAGTGAGTTTGTTCACCTGGAGTGTGTGTGTGTTGTTCGATGAGACCCATTAACCCCAAGAAAATCACCATACCAGAAAAAAAGGATTTGTTCTTTGTATTCAAACCTATTATTTTAGCAGTATTTGTTTCATGACTAATTTGTTTCATTGCAAAAAAAATTTCATTGCTAATTTATTTCAATGGAACTGCTCCCTCATCTCTCTCTCTCGCTCGCTCCCCCTCTCCTCTCAGGTGTTGCTCCAGCCCCAGTTTATCAAGGCTGAGTCTCTGCTGCTGACCACCCTGAACCGTGACCCCTGCATGGTCACTACTGTGGCCTCTCCCTGTATCACCTCCCTGGCCACCACCACACCCCAGAGCACCCACTCACTACAGGTAGGAACCACCACCACATCCCAGAGCACCTACTCACTACAGGTAGGAACCACCACCACATCCCAGAGCACCCACTCACTACAGGTAGGAACCACCACCACATCCCAGAGCACCTACTCACTACAGGTAGGAACCACCACCACATCCCAGAACACCCACTCACTACAGGTAGGAACCACCACCACATCCCAGAACACCCACTCACTACAGGTATGAACCACCACCACATCCCAGAACACCCACTCACTACAGGTAGGAACCACCACCACATCCCAGAACACCCACTCACTACAGGTAGGAACCACCACCACATCACCCACTCACTAAAGGTAGGATCCACCACCACATCCCAGAGCACCCACTCACTACAGGTAGGAACCACCACCACATCCCAGAGCACTCACTCACTACAGGTAGGAACCACCACCACATCCCAGAACACCCACTCACTACAGGTAGGAACCACCACCACATCCCAGAACACCCACTCACTACAGGTAGGAACCACCACCACATCCCAGAACACCCACTCACTACAGGTAGGAACCACCCCCACATCCCAGAACACCCACTCACTACAGGTAGGAACCACCCCCACATCCCAGAACACCCACTCACTACAGGTAGGAACCACCACCACATCCCAGAACACCCACTCACTACAGGTAGGAACCATAGGAACCAGATGATAGGAATAATAATGTCATAAAGTAATAACAACAACTAGAAACTGTCATTTTCCTGAAGAAAAATTGTCCAAAAGTATTTTTATGGTAGTGGAAGAAGGCAAAGTATTGTGCTATGTAGGGCATAGTGTCAATCTAGACCAGGGGTGTCAAACAATACTGCCTGTTGTTTGAGGGGGAAACAAACTCAATATACTTTAAAATGACCAAAACCACATCCGAACTGTGTAGAAATGATAATTGACCTATATTCATACAGTTTCTTGACTGTCCAGCTCACTAATGCAAAAAAACGATGGATAGAGGAGTATTTTTAGCAAATTTTGATGGCAATGAAATATAACCCATTTTCAGTGCGGCCCTCTGGACCTCGTTGAAGACAGAATGCGGCCCCCGGGGCAAATTGAGTTTGACACCCCATCTAGATGCAACTTTAGTGATCGTCTTCTTAGAAAAAACTTCTCTCCTCCTACCCTCTCATTCTGTCCTCCCTCTTTCTTCCTCCTTACCTCCCCCCTCCCTCTCTCTAGGCTCTGATGAGTGGTGGCACCTTCCTGACCACGGTGCCAGTGATGATGGACTCTGACAAGCTGCCCATCAACCGTATCACAATCAGCAGTAAGCCTATGGGCCTGCCCCCCAAGGGCGAGAAGCGCACCGCCCACAACGCCATCGAGAAGCGCTACCGCTCGTCCATCAACGACAAGATCATTGAGCTTAAAGATCTGGTGGCCGGGACTGAGGCCAAGGTATTAATATTGAAAATATATACGTAGATTTTTAAAATTACATTTATAAAATATTATTTACAACATACATTTTAAGCAAGAGATTCCCATTAAGATACAGTAGAGCTTTCAAGAACTGAATCATCTGACAGAGAAAAGTAACTGGCTGTTTCTGAATACCCATACTAGCGGACTACATACTGCATACTCATTTAGGCTTTTGATCAGATAAATTGACGCGCTGTACCAAAATGAACGAATGGGAGGAGTAAACACAATCGCACATTAGATGACGCATTCAGAGTACTATTTTCAAAATTGTACATACTATAAAAGTATTTTTTACATTTATTTTTTGCGTACCGTTTAGTACGCTAGTATGGGTATTGGGACACGGCCACTGTTTTGTTTGTGGATTCCAATATTAAGATGCTGTGTTAGTATTATATCTAAGTAAGCTCAAAGGCATACTGTTCATCAGAGGCTCTTAAAATCTTGCTTTAAGTTTGTATTCACCTTTTTCATCCGCTAAGCAGCTCAACAAGTCAGCAATTCTGAAGAAGGCAATAGACTACATCCGCTACCTGCAGCAGTCCAACCAGAAACTAAAAGCAGAGAACATGGCCCTGAAGATGTCTGCCCAGAAGAACAGTGAGTGGTCCTTCTCCTCCCTGCCCTGGCTCTTCTTCTCCTTTTCTGCCTGCCCTTTCCTCTCCTCCATCCTCCCTTTATCATGATCCTATTGTTATTCATTATGAAGAAGAAGGATTCTTCATGGCTAAAGCTTCTGTCATTTAATTTCTTAAAGAAGTGCTTTGTGAAATGCAGTCATTTTCTGATGGCTAGTGCTGGTTGTGCTTGAATCAAGAGCTGGGTCCGTATTCATAAAGCGTCTCAGAGAAGGAGGGCTGATCTAGGATCATGTTCCCCCTGTCCATATAATTGTATTCATTATGATTTAAAGGCTAAACTGATTCTAGATCAGCACTCTGAGACACTTTATAGTTCCTGGCCCTGGGACAGATGTCATAACAGTATGATGATGATGGCCGGAACTATTCTGAGGTTGACCCTTTCTTTCTCTACATCCCTCCTCTTTTTTCTCTCCTCCTCTCTCTTACTCCTTCCATCTCCTTCCCCTCTCTCCCTCCTCCTCTCTGTTCTCCAGAGTCTCTGAAGGACCTGGTTGCCATGGAGGTGGACGGCCCACAGACGGACGTGAAGAGCGAGCTGCCCACCCCTCCACCCTCCGACGTGGGCTCTCCCACCTCCTACTCCCACTGTGGCAGCGACTCAGAACCTGACAGCCCCATGGGGGAGGACAGCAAGGTGGGTTTCACAACCTGAGACGTGAAACCTCACTGAAAAAGCATAGAGTGGAGCCAGTCAGGATACTGGATGTTACCTGTAACTAATGCTTCTCATGACTTGGAGAAAGGAGCTTGAAAGATGTTGGACTTCTCTGCTATAGTTCCCTAGAATAGAACGCTGAGAAAGGAGCTGGTAATTCTCTAGCAACATACATCCTGTAGCAACAAGGATGGAGACAAATAAAAACAGAGACGCTAAACCGTTGTTTTGTTCAATGGCTAACAATAGGCATATCAAGTGTCTCCAATAATCATGTAAAGTAAACATATGATAATAAGTTATAGTTCTTAGTTCTAACTCCCTGATTACAATTGTAGTTCCAGTTCCATCTCTACTTCCTGATCTAGTTCTAATTCTAATCCTGACTCCTTATGTTGTCTCCTCTTCTCTCCTGTCCTCTCCCCTACAGCCGGCGGTCAATCTGATGGACACGTCATCGTCCACCCCGGGCGGCGCTGGCATGCTGGACCGCTCCCGCATGGCGCTGTGCACATTCACCTTCCTCTTCCTCTCCCTCAACCCCCTGGCCTCCATGCTGTGTGGAGGGATGGGCTCCAGCACCACCGCTAACAACGACGCAGTGCATCCTGGGACAGGCAGGAACATGCTGGGCCTAGACAACGCAGGTATGGAGGGAAAGAGGGAAGGTGTCGGAGGTGTGCATCTGTGTGTCTTACTCCTATTGAGTTCATCTAATACTCCCATGTTTATTTTCTAGTAAGTCCATCTCTTCTGTGTCTGTGTTTGTGTGCGTGTCTCCTAAACACCCTCTCTCAGTGTAGGTGTCTCCTAAACTCATTCTGTGTGTAGGTGTCTCCTATACTCATTCTGTGTGTAGGTGTCTCCTAAACTCATTCTGTGTGTAGGTGTATCCTAAACTCATTCTGTGTGTGGGTGTCTCCTAAACTCATTCTGTGTGGGTGTCCTAAACTCATTCTGTGTGGGTGTGTCCTAAACTCATTCTGTGTGGGTGTGTCCTAAACTCATTCTGTGTGGGTTGTCTCCTAAACTCATTCTGTGTGTAGGTGTCTCCTAAACTCATTCTGTGTGTAGGTGTCTCCTAAACTCATTCTGTGTGTAGGTGTCTCCTAAACTCATTCTGTGTGGGTGTGTCCTAAACTCATTCTGTGTGTAGGTGTCTTCTAAACTCATTCTGTGTGGGTGTCTCCTAAACTCATTCTGTGTGTAGGTGTCTTCTAAACTCATTCTGTGTGTAGGTGTCTTCTAAACTCATTCTGTGTGTAGGTGTCTCCTAAACTCATTCTGTGTGTAGGTGTCTCCTAAACTCATTCTGTGTGTAGGTGTCTCCTAAACTCATTCTGTGTGTAGGTGTCTTCTAAACTCATTCTGTGTGTAGGTGTCTCCTAAACTCATTCTGTGTGGGTGTGTCCTAAACTCTTTCTGTGTGTAGGTGTCTTCTAAACTCATTCTGTGTGGGTGTCTCCTAAACTCATTCTGTGTGTAGGTGTCTTCTAAACTCATTCTGTGTGTAGGTGTCTTCTAAACTCATTCTGTGTGTAGGTGTCTCCTAAACTCATTCTGTGTGTAGGTGTCTCCTAAACTCATTCTGTGTGTAGGTGTCTTCTAAACTCATTCTGTGTGTAGGTGTCTCCTAAACTCATTCTGTGTGTAGGTGTCTTCTAAACTCATTCTGTGTGTAGGTGTCTTCTAAACTCATTCTGTGTGTAGGTGTCTCCTAAACTCATTCTGTGTGTAGGTGTCTTCTAAACTCATTCTGTGTGTAGGTGTCTCCTAAACTCATTCTGTGTGTAGGTGTCTTCTAAACTCATTCTGTGTGTAGGTGTCTCCTAAACTCATTCTGTGTGTAGGTGTCTCCTAAACTCATTCTGTGTGTAGGTGTCTCCTAAACTCATTCTGTGTG
Source organism: Coregonus lavaretus (assembly GCF_964263955.1). Classification (NCBI taxonomy): domain Eukaryota; kingdom Metazoa; phylum Chordata; class Actinopteri; order Salmoniformes; family Salmonidae; genus Coregonus; species Coregonus lavaretus. The sequence continues at coordinate 56,359,349 of NC_139989.1, read as the reverse complement.
TAGGTGTCTCCTAAACTCATTCTGTATAGGTGTCTCCTAAACATCCTCTCTCTGTGTTCTCCTCCCAGCTGACTCGTGGAGCTGGATGGACTGGATGCTGCCCACTCTGTTGGTGTGGCTGCTGAACGGTGTGCTGGTGGCTGGGGTTCTGGTCAGACTGTTGGTCTATGGAGAGCCAGTCACCAGGCCACACTCTGGATCCTCCGTGCTGTTCTGGAGGCACCGCAAGCAAGCAGACCTCGACCTGGCACGGGTGAGAATATGGAGAATGTGATTTCGTCCCAAATGGCATCCTATTCCCTATATAGTGCACTACCTTCAAAATTAGTGCAGTATGTAGGGAATGGGGTGCCGTTTGGGATGAAAACCATATGCATACAGTCGTAAGCACATACTGACCTTAAGACGTACACACAAACACACCCCTTCCCCCCACCCTCCATACTCACCCCCCCATCACTCTCACCCCCCTCTCCCTCCCCAAATAGGGAGACTTTGCCCAGGCCAGTCAGAACCTATGGACCTGCCTCAAGGCCCTGGGTCGTCCCTTACCCACCTCTCAGTTGGACCTGGCCTGTGCCGCCCTGTGGGCCCTGCTCCGCCTCTGCCTCCAGCGCCTGGGGGTGGGTCGCTGGTTGGCTGCCAGGGCCGGGGGGCTCCGCGCCAGGGGGCTCCGGGAGGACGCGCGTAAGAGCAGCCGCGACGCTGCCCTGGTCTACCACCGCCTGCACCAGCTGCACATGACTGGTAGGTGGAAATTGTAAACTGGACTTTTAATGCTAAGGCAAACCTTGCCTACTCACTCTGAGACAAGGTTACTAGATGGTTGATTGATTTTATATTATTTATTTAAGTTCATACACCTACTGTTGCCCTGCCCACATGGGCTTACAAGACACTACAGAACAAAATAACATTTTACAAATTATATACATACAATGATCATGGTCAGTACAGCTACCATCTAGCCACACTACACAACCAGCTACCATCTAGCCACACTACACAACCAGCTACCATCTAGCCTCCCTACCCAACCAGCTACCATCTAGCCTCCCTACCCAACCAGCTACCATCTAGCCTCACTACACAACCAGCTACCATCTAGCCTCACTACCCAACCAGCTACCATCTAGCCTCCCTACCCAACCAGCTACCATCTAGCCTCCCTACCCAACCAGCTACCATCTAGCCTCACTACCCAACCAGCTACCATCTAGCCTCACTACCCAACCAGCTACCATCTAGCCTCACTACCCAACCAGCTACCATCTAGCCTCACTACCCAACCAGCTACCATCTAGCCTCACTACACAACCAGCTACCATCTAGCCTCACTACACAACCAGCTACCATCTAGCCTCACTACCCAACCAGCTACCATCTAGCCTCACTACCCAACCAGCTACCATCTAGCCTCACTACACAACCAGCTACCATCTCACTACACAACCAGCTACCATCTAGCCTCACTACACAACCAGCTACCATCTAGCCTCACTACCCAACCAGCTACCATCTAGCCTCACTACACAACCAGCTACCATCTAGCCTCACTACACAACCAGCTACCATCTAGCCTCACTACACAACCAGCTACCATCTCACTACACAACCAGCTACCATCTAGCCTCACTACACAACCAGCTACCATCTAGCCTCACTACCCAACCAGCTACCATCTAGCCTCCCTACCCAACCAGCTACCATCTAGCCTCCCTACCCAACCAGCTACCATCTAGCCACGCTACACAACCAGCTACCATCTAGCCTCCCTACCCAACCAGCTACCATCTAGCCTCCCTACCCAACCAGCTACCATCTAGCCACGCTACACAACCAGCTACCATCTAGCCTCCCTACCCAACCAGCTACCATCTAGCCTCCCTACCCAACCAGCTACCATCTAGCCACGCTACACAACCAGCTACCATCTAGCCTCCCTACCCAACCAGCTACCATCTAGCCTCCCTACCCAACCAGCTACCATCTAGCCACGCTACACAACCAGCTACCATCTAGCCACTGTCGTGGAAATTCTAACCAATAAGGAGAGACTTTGTCATTTCTTCAAACAATCAATCTTTATTTGATATCGATTAATTATTACAATAATGGAGCTGGTCAACGACCACCCCGTAGGTGATCATTGAGAGCCCGACAATACAGGAAATGCTGAGGTCTTATATAGTGGACCTAAAAATGCTTAGTCATGGCTAGCTCCACCCCTCCCCGGCAGATCAGGGCATCATAAGTTAGATACCTTGTTTTCTTCTTGTGGCTATGTGTATCGGGTCATAGCGCACAAACAAGTGATGACGTTAGTTCCGTTACTCCTCTCTGTTCAAGCCATTCTCTGTTCACCTCATATCTCCACACCATCTAGCCACACTACACCACCATCTAGCCACACTACACCACCAGCTACCATCTAGCCACACTACACCACCATCTAGCCACACTACACCACTAGCTACCATCTATCCACACTACATCACCAGCTCCCATCTAGCCACACTACACCACCATCTAGCCACACTACACCACCAGCTACCATCTAGCCACACTACACCACCAGCTACCATCTAGCCACACTACACCACCATCTAGCCACACTACACCACCAGCTACCATCTAGCCACACTACACCACCAGCTACCATCTAGCCACACTACACCACCATCTAGCCACACTACACCACCAGCTACCATCTAGCCACACTACACCACCAGCTACCATCTAGCCACACTACACCACCATCTAGCCACACTACACCACCAGCTACCATCTAGCCACACTACACCACCAGCTAGCCACACTACACCACCATCTAGCCACACTACACCACCATCTAGCCACACTACACCACCAGCTACCATCTAGCCACACTACACCACCATCTAGCCACACTACACCACTATTTAGCCACACTACACCACCAGCTACCATCTAGCCACACTACACCACCAGCTACCATATAGCCACACTACACAACCAGTAAATGTCTCCTTCTCCTCCAGGCATTGTGAACAAACTGAGCAATCTCAAACATTCCCAGTCTGAAACAGAATTTAAGCCTCTGCTCATCCCGTAACCAGAATACCTCAGGGTTATCACCAACATGTCTCAGATCGTCATACAGAGGGCTATTAAACACAAAGGATTTCGATTTCAAAATCACACAGTAGGCAAATTCTCTCCTCTTCAGTACTACTGTCCAATACAGAATTATCCACTAGCTCCCTACTCCTACGCACTTTGTGTAGACCTTAGAGGAGTGGATAGGTGTTTTCTGGAGTCTTTGTCTAAAAGACCTGTGTGTTTTCTGTGTTTGTTCAGCCAAGCTGTCTATAATCAACGTGTGTGTGTTTGCAGGTAAGCTGGGCGGTAGCCACCTGTCTGCCGTTCACATGGCTCTGAGTGCTGTAAACCTAGCAGAGTGTTCAGGCTCCTGTCTCCCCGTGGCCACGTTAGGAGAGGTCTACGTCTCCGCAGCCCTACGAGTCAAAGCCAGCCTACCCAGACTCCTTCACTTCTCCTCCGTGAGTCACAGAGTTACGTTATCAAGTGGTGTGTTTGTTTGTGAGAGAGAGAGAGAGGGGGGGAGATGGAGAGATGGAGAGAGGGGTAGATGTAGAGAGCAGGGAAGAGGGAGCGGGAGAGACTGACTGACTATAATGTGGGATTTGTTGCTCAGTGTATCGTGTGTGTGTCTGTCTGTCTGCCTGCCTCTGTACTCACTCCTGTATCTCCATGTCTCTCTCCATCCCTAGCGTGTGTTCCTGAGCAGCGCCCGCCAGGCGTGTCTCTCCTCCAGTGGCAGTGTCCCCCCGGCCATGCAGTGGCTCTGTCACCCTCTGGGCCACCGCTTCTTTGTGGACGGGGACTGGGCCGTCCGCAGCACACCCAAAGATAGCATCTACAGCCAGGCAGGGAACACAGGTCAGTACTGTAGACACACCACACACACCACACGGTGGCTGCGTCCCAATTGGCACCTTTTTCCCCTGGTTTATAGTGTACTGCTATTGACCAGAGCCTCTCTGTCAATGGACATCTGTCATTGAAACTGGTTATGACGAAAGCAATATGGGCAACACATGTTTTCATTGTCTAAATTGGTTGACATGACTATGCTAACCTCAACCCTAATTATTTTCTCTTTTTCTCCTTAGTGGACCCTCTGGCCCAGGTGACCCAGGCCTTTAGGGAGCACCTGTTGGAGAAGGCTCTATACTGTGTGGCCCAGCCCCGGGGGGAGAAGACCCCCAGTGATGGAGAGGGGTAGGTGCAACACATAACCTGATAACACTATTTGGCTATCTGTAGAAGTCTTAAAAGTTGCTCTTATCAATCCCATTGAATTTCAGCTGACGCTGTAAAATAAAAAAAGTCCCATAGACTACTTTCAGGGTGTGGAGAACCATCTAACATTGAGTTGTAAAATACAGAATGTTGAATTAATTTATTCATATTTTAGGCCTTCCTTTGTCTTAAATTGTCTAAAATCCCTTTTTTGAACAAGCTAGATCCTGTTATGTGTGTGTTTTCAAGGAGTACTAATAGTCTTTTAAATACTTTTAACTAACTAAGCTGTGTGTGTGTTCCTCAGGGAGTATGCAGATGCTCTGGAGTACCTTCAGCTGTTGACTAGTGCATCAGACGCCGCCGGAGCCACCACCCAGTCCTTCGCCATCGGATCCAACATGGCTACCGTCACTGGTACGACTCCTGGTCTTATATTTACAGTGGGGAGAACAAGTATTTGATACACTGCCGATTTTGCAGGTTTTCCTACTTCAAAGCATGTAGAGGTCTGTAATTTTTATCATAGGTACACTTCAACTGTGAGAGAAAATCCAGATTTATTTATTTTTTCTCCAGAAAATCACATTGTATGATTTTTAAGTAATTAATTTGCATTTTATTGCATGACATAAGTATTTGATACATCAGAAAAGCAGAACTTAATATTTGGTACAGAAACCTTTGTTTGCAATTATAGAGATCATACGTTTCCTGTAGGTCTTGACCAGGTTTGCACACACTGCAGCAGGGATTTTGGCCCACTCCTCCATACAGACCTTCTCCAGATCCTTCAGGTTTTGGGGCTGTCGCTGGGCAATACGGACTTTCAGCTCCCTCCAAAGATTTTCTATTGGGTTCAGGTCTGGAGACTGGCTAGGCCACTCCAGGACCTTGAGATGCTTCTTACGGAGCCACTCCTTAGTTGCCCTGGCTGTGTGTTTCGGGTCGTTGTCATGCTGGAAGACCCAGCCACGACCCATCTTCAATACTCTTATTGAGGGAAGGAGGTTGTTGGCCAAGATCTCGCGACACATGGCCCCATCCATCCTCCCCTCAATACGGTGCAGTCGTCCTGTCCCCTTTTCAGAAAAGCATCCCCAAAGAATGATGTTTCCACTTCCATGCTTCACGGTTGGGATGGTGTTCTTGGGGTTGTACTCATCCTTCTTCTTCCTCCAAACACGGCGAGTGGAGTTTAGACCAAAAAGCTCTATTTTTGTCTCATCAGACCACATGACCTTCTCCCATTCCTTCTCTGGATCATCCAGATGGTCATTGGCAAACTTCAGACGGGCCTGGACATGCGCTGGCTTGAGCAGGGGGACCTTGCGTGCGCTGCAGGATTTTAATCCATGACGGCGTAGTGTGTTACTAATGGTTTTCTTTGAGACTGTGGTCCCAGCTCTCTTCAGATCATTGACCAGGTCCTGCCGTGTAGTTCTGGGCTGATCCCTCACCTTCCTCATGATCATTGATGCCCCACGAGGTGAGATCTTGCATGGAGCCCCAGACCAAGGGTGATTGACCGTCATCTTGAACTTCTTCCATTTTCTAATAATTGCGCCAAAAGTTGTTGCCTTCTCACCAAGCTGCTTGCCTATTGTCCTGTAGCCCATCCCAGCCTTGTGCAGGTCTACAATTTTATCCCTGATGTCCTTACACAGCTCTCTGGTCTTGGCCAATGTGGAGAGGTTGGAGTCTGTTTGATTGAGTGTGTGGACAGGTGTCTTTTATACAGGTAACGAGTTCAAACAGGTGCAGTTATCACCACTTCTCTCTCTCGCTCTCTCGCTCATTTCACCACTTCTCTCTCGCTTCTTTCACCACCTCCCTCTCTCTCTCTCGCTCCTTTCACCACCTCCCTCTCTCTCTCTCGCTCCTTTCACCACCTCCCTCTTGCTCTCTCGCTCCTTTCACCACCTCCCTCACTCTCTCTCGCTCCTTTCACCCACATCCCTCTTGCTCTCTCGCTCCTTTCACCACCTCGCTCCTTTCACCACCTCGCTCTCTCGCTCCTTTCACTACCTCGCTCTCTCGCTCCTTTCACCACCTCCCTCTCTCTCGCTCCTTTTCGCTGAGAGGAGATGGGAGGTTAAAATAAAAGGCGTTGTCCTCTGCAGCGCTCAATTTTATCTTCCAGTCCTGTCAAGTCTCTAATCACCTTGAAGAAGTAGCTAGAGAAGGAAGAGAGTTTGAAAGGAGACTTTTCTTGGTGTGGTGTTAGATTTCCCAGTCAGCATAGCTGTCTGTGTGTGTGAGTGCGCATTTGATTTGATTTATTAGGATCGCCATTAGCTGACGCCAATGGCAACTAGGTATTTCTTTGCAGCACTTGACCATATGACTGGACAATAATCAAGATAAGATAAAACTAGAGCCTGCAGGACTTGCTTTGTGGAATGTGGTGTCAAAAAAGCAGACATCTCTTTATTATGGATAGACCTCTCCCCATCTTTACAACCATTGAATCTGTATGTTTTTACCATGACAGTTTACAATCCAAGGTAACACCAAGTAATTTAGTCTCCTCAACTTTAACTTGTTCAACAGCCACACCATTCATTACCAGATTCAGCTGTGATCTAGAACTTAGTTAATGATTTGTACCAAATACAATGCTCTTAGTTTTGGAGACTGGCCACCCATTCCAAAACCGACTGCAACTCTTTGTTAAGGGTTTCAGTGACTTTATTAGCAGTGGTTGCTGATGCGTATATGGTTGAATCATCAGCATACATGGACACACATGCTTTGTTTGATGCCAGTGGCTGGTCATTGGTAAAAATAGAAAATAGTAGGCTTCCTAGAGAGCTGCCCTGCGGTACACCACACTTTACATGTTTGACATTAGAGAAACTTTCATTAAAGAAAACCCTCTGAGTTATATTAGATAGATAACTCTGAATCCATGATATGGCAGAGAGTGAAAAGCTATAACACATACGTTTTCTCAACAGCTGGTTATGGTCTATAATATCAAAGGCTGCACTGAAATCTAACAGTACAGCTCCCACAATCTTCTTATTATCAATTTATTTCAACCAATAATCAGTCATTTGCGTCAGTGCAGTACATGTTGAGTGCCATTTTCTATAAGCATGCTGAAAGTCTTTTGTTAATTTGTTTACAGAGAACTAGCATTGTATTTGGTCAAAAAAAAATTCTAACAGTTTGCTAAGAGCTGTCAGCAAGCTGATAGGTCTGCTGTTAGAACCAGTAAAGGCTGCTTTACCACTCTTGGGTAGTGGAATGACTTTGGCTTCCCTCCAGGCATGTGGACAAAGGCTTTCCTCTAGACTCAGATTCAAGATATGACAGATAGGAGTGGCTATAAAGTCAGCTACCATCCTCAGTAGCTTTCCATCTAAGTTGTCAATGCCAGGAGGTTTGTCATTACTGATCGATTACAATTAGATTTCCACCTCTCTCACACAAACTTTACAAATGTTCTTTCATATTTTTTTTTCATGCATGAGTACGATGGCTCACTGTTCGTTGTTGGCATTTCCTGCCTAAGTTTGCCCACTTTGCCAATGAAGTAATCATTAAATTAAATGGCAACATCAAATGGTTTTGTGATGAATAAGCCATCTGATTTGATGAAGATGCGTGTGTGTTGGCCCAATGTTAACCAGTGGAGGTAATCTCCCTTGGAGAGATGTGGCTATCAGTATAGCTGCAGTATTAGCAGGTTGTGACCACGCCAGAGGGGGAACAGATTGAAACTCAGGTCATCATCACCAGCAGCTAGATTTGCTCATGTGTGAAATGGAGAGAGTGAGGGGGATAGTTTCTGTGTTTCAGCATGTCTGTCGCTAACACTTTATTTGGATAGTCCCAAATAGATCGTTTGTAGATGTTCAATATCTGTCAACATCATGTCAACTAGCTATCCTCTAACCTTGAACCTAAATTTAACCCAAAACTTAACCCTAAGTGTAACCCTAGCCCTAACCCTAAACTTAACCCTAGCCCGAACCCTAAACCTAACAATAGCCCTAACCCTAAACTTAACCCTAGCCCTAATTCTAAACTTAACCCTAAACTTAACCCCAGCTAGCTGTTGTGTATCAACAGAGTTACAGTTTATATTTTGTATCTCTAGATCAGCTATAGGAACTATCCAAATAATAACCTGTCTGTCTGTGTGTACTTTCTTTATTGACATCTATCTCTGTGTGTGTGTGTGTGTGTGTGTGTGTGTAAACCTTGTCTGTGACCTCCAGGCTGTGACCCTCATTCCAAATGGTGGTCGTCGGTTGCCGTGGTGATCATTAACTGGCTCCAAGGAGACGACGCAGCGGCCGAGAGACTGTACCCCGCTGCTGAGCACCTGCCCCGTAGTCTACAGACGGCAGAGTGAGTACACACACACACACACACACACACACACACACACAGCTGAGGGACTGTACCAAGCTGTAGTAGAGCATGCCAGAGTGACATACAGACAACCCCCCCCCCCCCCCCCCCCCCCACACACACACTTCCCTAGTTCTTCTCCACCACCTTTCTGAACAGGGTTTTTTATGTGTCCTCAGGAGTCCGTTGCCCAAGGCGTCTTTGAACACGTTCCGAGCGGTGCGCGCCATGCTGACCAAACCAGAGAACTGCCAACTGAGTCTGAGCCACAGTGAGAAGGCCAGCGGCCTGCTGAGAGACAGCCTCAACCTGGGACCACACTGTCACAGCAGCAGCCTAGACAAGGTACACACATACACGTACACACACACATACGCAGCAGCTATGGCCAGAGCTGTGGTGCATTGTAGTTGCATTGCATGTGTGTCTCAGCTGAGTGCAATGTTCCTGCAGTGCAACACAGAGCTGGGCCCCATACAGCACAATGGACAGGAGACATCAATACACCCTGTTACTGCTTTTCAAACTAATGTCATTTTTAATACGCACACACGATAAGGTTTGCCTCCTCTCTCTCTATCCATCTATCCATCTATCCATCTATCCATCTATCCATCTATCCATCTATCCATCTATCCATCCATCCATCTATCCATCTATCCATTCATCCATCCCTCCCCCAGGTGGTCCAGTTGCTGCTGTGTGACCTGCTGCTGGTGATGCGGACCAACGTGTGGCGTCTGCAGCAGAGCTCCAATCCCGGGGGTCTCTCCTTGCAGGCCTCCCCGGCCGAGCTGCACGGCTTCCAGCAGGACCTCTCCTCCCTCAGGAAGCTGGCCCAGAGCTTCAGGCCTGCCATGCGCAGGGTAGGACATGGAGGGAGACATGCACATGTAGACACGGGCGCACACGTGTATGGACGCATAGACACACAGGTTGAGAGAGAGAGAGATCACCTACAGAGAGATGAACCTGGAGAAGAGTCCCCTAAGCAAGCTGGTCCTGGGGCTCTGTTCACAAACAGAGCCCCAGGACAGCAACACAATTAGACCCAACCAAATCATGAGAAAACAAAAAGATAATTACTTGACACAGCCGTAGGCAGACCTGGCTCTCAAGAGAAGACAGACTATGTGCACACTGCCCACAAAATGAGGTGGAAACTGAGCTGCACTTCCTAACATCCTGCCAAATGTATGACCATATTAGAGACACATATTTCCCTCAGATTACAGCGATCCACAAAGAATTAAAAAACAAACCCAATTTTGATAAACTCCCATATCTATTGTGTGAAATACCACAGTGTGCCATTACAGCAGCAAGATTTGTGACCTGTTGCCGCAAGAAAAGGGCAACCAGTGAAGAACAAACACCATTGTAAATACAACCCATATTTATGTTTATTTATTTTCCCTTTTGTACTTTAACTATTTGCACATAATATGACATTTGAAATGTCTTTATTCTTTTGGAACTTTTGTTAGTGTAATGTTTACTGTTAATTTGTATTGTTTATTTCACTTTTGGTTATTATCTACTTCACTTGCTTTGGCAATGTTAACATATGTTTCCCATGCCAATAAAGCCCTTACATTGAAATTGAATTGCGAGAGAGAGACTCAATCGGGTAGAGCAGAGCTATTTCTGACCTATCACTCATTAAATGCTTTTCTCTCTCCTCTCCTCCCTCTTTCCTCCCTCTCTCCCTCGCAGTTGTTTCTTCATGAGGCGACCGCCAGGCTGATGGCTGGAGCCAGTCCCACGCGAACACACCAGCTCCTGGACCGCTCGCTCAGACGCAGAGCCACCCCCGGAGCCAAGACAGGTAACTGCAGAGAGGGTTTTTGGTAGTTTGTTTGTGTGTGAGAAAGGTTGGAAGATCCTTGTGTTTTGTGTGCCATTTTTAAGCTTTCATAACGAGGTCGAAAGGGACATGGATGCGATATGAGTGTAGTTATCTGTGTAATATCCCTCTCTGTATCCCCCACGACTCACCTCTCTCCTCTCTCGCTCTCTCTCTCTCTGTGTGTGTGATTCTACAGAGGAGTGTGAGATGCGTCCTGGCCAGAGGGAGCAGGCTGAGGCGGTGATGTTGGCGTGTCGCTACCTGCCCCCCTCCTTCCTGTCGGCACCTGGCCAGCGGGTGGGCATGCTTGCTGACGCAGCCCGTACCCTGGAGAAGCTGGGGGACAAGCGTACCCTCCACGACTGCCAGCAGATGATCATTAAGCTGGGCAGCGGCACCACTGTCACCTCTGCCTAGACTATACAGAGCGAGACAGAGAGACCAGCTCCCCCCCCACACACACACACACAAATGGATGAAGGCGGTTTTTGGCATTTGGCCTGCAGCTGACGAACAGACATACAGACAGTCTGCCTAGACACTGAGAATCATATCAGACAGACAGACAGACAAATAAACATACTTGACAGTTACCTGCCGTCGGTTTCATATCACCCCTTATCCCTGATTCACCTATCAGTACAGTAGACAGCTCGCAGACTGACAGTTTAGCAGGGGAGGACCTCACCTCTCCTTCACCCCAATAAAGTGTTGCCATTGACAGTGTTGACATGATCTGTCATGTAACCTAGTCATCCTCACCAGAATATATAGGTTCATATTTCTGTTTCTTTTCTATTACCCTGTGTGAAATGCACTGTAGTGGCGGAGTTTGTCCGCTAGGTGGGGTTGTGGCGCCCTCTGCAGGACTGTGAAGGTGTGACGCCTGGAATCGTGTGTGTGTGTGTGTGCATGTGTGAGTGGGAGAGAGACAAGGGGAAAGGTTTTTACATGCAGTTATACACTACTAGCCCCATGTTTTGATTGGGCGATGCACCTTACAAAGCGAAGCACTCTGTTGTTATTGGTGTGTTTAGAGAGTGGCTGTCCGTCTGATTGGCTGCGATGTGATGTCATCATGGGTGGGAGGAGCAAGCTGTGTTGGGACAGACTGGGTTTTTGAGGAGCACAACGTTTCAGAAAAAATAGAAATGTATCATGTAGAGCAGACAGGTTTCTCTATCATGTTGAAAAGAGGACCATGACAGATCTATACATTGTGTTTCTATCTGTGACGATCTGAAATGTTGCATCTCTCTCGTGTCTTTTTATCTGCACTGGCCCAGAGGGGCTGTATTTGATTAGTTAAATAATATTGTGGCTTTTTCTTTTCATATTTTTTTCTTTATTGTTGTTGCTGTGTATATATTTTAAAGTGTATTTATAATCTGAATGAGATTTGTTCTGTTGATCAGTATTTTCCATTGGCCGTGTGATAATTATTACTTTCCACCCTCATTGTGTAGCATTGGCAGAGGCTTGGGGTCCAATGGGGAGTATGTGTGTGTCCCAAATGGCACCCTATTCCCTATATAGTGCCCTACTTTCTATAGACCCTAGTCAAAAGTAGTGCACCATGAAAGGGTGCCATTTGGTACGTGTTACTTAACCTATGTTTCCATAGTTGGTTAGTGTGTCAAAAAAGGGGACAGTGTCCATGTGCTATGGGGACAAAGGAGTGTCAAAGACCATTCAATATTCTCATCAGACTCATTTGAGCGTTTGCACTATTGCGCAAGGTGTGTACTACCATTATGATGATATCAAAAAGAGTTGGTGGTGCCGAGTCCTCGAGCGATAGGCTCGAGTCTAGGGTTGAGCTTCCAGACAGAACAGTGTGACCATAGAAATAGAACGAATGGCCGCCAATCCACCATCACAGAACATTGACTTGAATGGGAATGTCCGTTCTAGTAATTTTATTTCTATGGTGTTGACCCACCCCCCCCCCCAAAGTCATTCCGTTCAAGACCAATAGCTTACAGAAGAGCCCGAGTTACATCTAGCGTTTCTAGATCTCATCATTTCATTGACTCTTGTTGTTATCATCTCTTCTTCCAAAGAAAACCAGAAGCAAGGCAGCCCCGGCCTCCTGTAGTCAGGCCCCTGGGTCCTGTTCACTAGGTACCAAATGGAAGAAAATGGACTGAAACAGGGAGCGAGTTTTTGCTCTTGTCCAATAAGAAACTGTAATTTCTGTTTTCCGTTGCTAAACTTTTTCAAACGTTGTGTGCGCCTATGAACAGGACCCAGATGTTAAAAAGACAGAGAGAATAGTTGTGTGTGTGTGTGTACAACCCTCTTCCAGAACCACAGTTTTTGTTTTCAGAAGACTGTAAAACCCAATTTTGATTCTTTAGCATGCTTTTGTTGTGTTTATCCCAGGACATGCTAGTTTGTAATAGTGTATCATTGTAAGTGACTGACTGAGGGACACTGGACTGATGATTCCTTCCCAGTGTGTCGGTTCAGTCTGTAGTGTGACTGTGTTAAATCATCGCAACCACATCTGAACATGAATTATTATTATTATTATTATACTGTTTCTTAACCAACATATTCTTTCCTTCCCTCTTTCTCCTTCTTTGGTCATTGATTTATTCCTTGATATGTAAATAAAAAAGAACATTTTGTAATGAAATGCCTCCGGGTCTATTGTGGTGCTTTGATGGGAGGGGGTGTGTGTGAAGGTTATTCAGTAAACTGAAACTACCGAACGGTTGCTAGTTCTAATCCCCGAGCCGACTAGGTGAAAACATCTGTCGATGTGCCCTTGAGCAAGGCACTTAACCCTAATTGCTCCTGTAAGTCGCTCTGGATAAGAGCATCTGCTAAATGACAAAAAAAAAAAAAAAAACGATTAATGTGCCCTTGAGAAAGGGACTTAACCCTAATTGCTCCAGGGTCGCCGTTGATAAGGGCAGACCCTGGCTGTGACCCCACTCTCTGAGGGTGTCTCAGGGGAGAGTGGGATATGCAAAAAAACACATTTCCAATTCACACATGCGTATTATTACACACTTGTATATGTGTGAAATAGGACAAATATAAGCACCTGCCAAATTAATATTATTATTGAAATGTAACTAAAACGAAAAATAATCATAAAATAATTTTGCTAACAAATAAAATAATTAACAAACCTGTTTTTTGGGGGCAAAAATCTAATCGGGTTTCCATGCTTTTTGGGGTTTGTCAAGCTGCTGAATCTGGCGGGTAAATGCGTCCAGGAGCTGGCGATGTTGTGCATTACTATCGCCACACTATAGTATGTGAGCGGAGCTGGAGTGGAGCGTGCCCAATTTGACTGGAGCGTGGAGCGAGATTCCCAAAGGCTGGAGCGTCAGCCTTCTAGCCCGCTGCAATTTCGCACCAGTAAATAATAATATGCCATTTAGCAGACGCTTTTATCCAAAGCGACTTACAGTCATGCGTGCATACATTTTTGTGTATGGGTGGTCCCGGGGATCGAACCCACTACCTTGGCGTTACAAGCGCCGTGCTCTACCAGCTGAGCTACAGAGGACCAGTAGTACTCACTTAACGCTCTCAGGGCATGCCCGGCCCAGCATGCATTTGTAGTCTACTTGTGTGCTGCTATAGCCCCATCCTTTAGCTACTGTCATCTACTATGCTAAATATTTTCATAAAGAAACTAATAAAACACTCAAGCAAGAGAGGGAGTGTGGTGATGTAGTGTCCACAACTAAAGAATCATTGTGGAATCTGAAAAGAAACGTATCCCAAAAGCATGATGGTGTACTTATTACGTGCACATGCTAAAAGAAAGGAACGAGGTGGGTAGCAAAGTATTTATAAACTAAAAATCAGATCTCTTAAACGTTTTGTTATATTATCTGTACAATAGGCCATAATTGATTTTGGCCCAATAGGCCTGGCATATTCCCACGTTCAAGGAGCTTTCAGTTTTGATTGGGTTATTTTGCCTAAAAACCTTTAGGCCTACCTTTATATAAAAATTAAAATTAAAAACTGCATCTCTTCCCAGCCTGGCAAGAGGGGCCAAAAGGGTGTTTAGCATCCCCAGTAGCTGTGGAGAGGGTATTATCCGCTGCTGGCCTGCTCTCCAGGCACCATTGCATTAGCCTGAAGCCACACTGGCCAAACTCATGTTTCTAAAATTGAATTCAAAGGCACTAATAAGTCATTTTAAATTTAATTTGTATTTCATTTTAGGGAGGTCACGGCCTTTATGCGCAATTTATAGACTATATCATGATTTAATACAATGACATGTTGTTTAAATGCTGAACACTTTATGTCCCTACCAGCCTATTGTGTCGCACTCGCAAATGCTTCACAATGTATTTCTTTGTAGGCTATAGCCTTGAAATAATATAGACTAAGTAATTCATTTTCGTGCCTTCTTAGACTCCCTGTCTGGCTCCTGACCTATTTAGAGTGTTTATATGCTGTTTAATATGACATGTAGCCTATTTGAAATTATGTGTGCTTCTTACATACTTTTCATTCAAAGCCATATGGTTTGGTTTCAATACTTCAAAACCAATTGGTAGGTCCAGGTATTCACAAAAATAGATGGGTGTTGGTTGAATGGAGCGAATTTGGAGCTGCAGTTTTTTTTCTTCTGTGAGAGCAGAGCGGTTTTTAGCAGAGGGTGGGAAAGGACATGGAGCACAGAGCCGTGGGCAAGCACCGCTCCATGAGTGAGGGATGAATGGGATTTCCAACCACAACTCGGCTCATATGCTCTGCACCACACTAACAGAAAACTATCATTTATACAGTCATGTAGGGTATTATCAACAGTAAGATACTGTGAAAGTTTTACTGCAGCATGCTGTCAATTATGGTGCATTGTGGGAAGATTTTGTGGGCAGGGAAAAGAATTGCTGTATTTCGAATGGTACTGTTATTCCAATCCACAGAATACAGTACTATTGTCACGCCCTGACTTATGGGACTCTTGTATGTTGAGTCAGGGTGTGGAGATCTATGTTATTATTTCTATGTTCTCATTCTAGGTTTTGTGTTTCTATGTTTGGCCGGATGTGATTCCCAATCAGAGGCAGCTGTCGCTCGTTGTCTCTGATTGGGGATCATACTTTAGTAGCCTGTTTGTTATCATTAGTTGTGGGATCTTGTTCCGTGTATAGGCTTGTATTGTGTTCAGCCTGAGGACTTCATGTTACGTTGTTTTGTTCATGTATGCATTTCACGCTGCGCCTTGGTCTGACCCGTCCTTCAACGAACGTGACAACTATACTGTATTTTTGGAGTGCCGAAAATGTTTTGACCACTAGTGGTATTGTTGTTTCTGTCTCATTAACATATTTTGAGGCGTGTCTTATAGGAAGCTATATGTGGTAGTAGTGCCCCATCAATGTAAAATGTATAGGGGACAGATTAGAGTGGCAGCAAGTCTTAAACCTTTAATACTTGAGCCTTTTGCCATGCCTTTTTTAAAATCTGTTTTGCCCTGTAGTCACAGTCAGTTTGGAAAGACATGCTCCAGAACTTTGGCGACTACTAAGTATTTTTTAAACCTTCCGCTTTGGGCCGGATGTGTCAATATGTAGTTCATACATGCAGAATGAATCTTACCTCAATTAGCCACGAAATCCCTAGTTTGAAATCAACTATTTTTCCTGGAAGCTGTGCTGCGCCATTTTCCCTAAATTTTCCCCCACGTGGGCCAGCCCCCTAGCAATTTGAGTTATAGCCAGTGCTTGACTTGGACTGAAATAGGTGCTGGTACTCATTTTGGGTACCTGTTTTGTTTATATTTATGTGCAGGAGCTCCACAATACTGTTGAGCTAATAAGAGGTGCAGGAGCTCAAGCAGTAGAACATTTGAGGTGCCGGTACTCCGCTCCGGTGAGCTCCTGCCCAAGTCAAGCACTGGTCCTAGCCAATGAGCTTCAGCTCTTCGCCATTTGAGTGACAGCTAGCAAGATGCTCACACAGGTGAATCACTAAAACAATACAGAAATACACTACGGAAAAAGAAGGAACAGCATGTCAGAAATCAGCTCAATGTAATTGAAGAATCCATAGACTCTAACCACTTCTGGGAAAATTGGAAAACACTAAACAAACAACAACACGAAGAGCTATCTTTCCAAAACGGAGATGTATGGGTAAACCACTTCTCCAACCTTTTTGGCCCTATAACAGAGAACAAACAGCAAAAAAATATACATGATCAAATGCAAATCTTAGAATCAACTATTAAAGACTACCAGAACCCACTGGATTCTCCAATTACATTGAATGAACTACAGGACAAAATACAAACCCTCCAACCCAAAAAGTCCTGTGGTGTTGATGGTATCCTCAATGAAATGATAAAATATACAGACCACAAATTTCAATTAGCTATACTTAAACTCTTTAACATCATCCTTAGCTCTGGCATCTTCCCCAATATTTGGAACCAAGGACTGATCACCCCAATCCACAAAAGTGGAGACAAATTTGACCCCAATAACTACCGTGGGATATGCGTCAACAGCAACCTTGGGAAAATCCTCTGCATTATCATTAACAGCAGACTAGTTCATTTCCTCAGTGAAAACAATGTACTGAGCAAATGTCAAATTGGCTTTTTACCAAATTACCGTACGACAGACCACGTATTCACCCTGCACACCCTAATTGACAAGCAAACAAACCAAAACAAAGGCAAAGTCTTCTCATGCTTTCTTGATTTCAAAAAAGCTTTTGACTCAATTTGGCATGAGGGTCTGCTATACAAATTGATGGAAAGTGGGGTTGGGGGAAAAACATACGACATTATAAAATCCATGTACACAAACAACAAGTGTGCGGTTAAAATTGGCAAAAAACACACACATTTCTTTCCACAGGGCCGTGGGGTGAGACAGGGATGCAGTTTAAGCCCCACCCTCTTCAACATATATATCAATGAATTGGCGAGGGCACTAGAACAGTCTGCAGCACCCGGCCTCACCCTACTAGAATCTGAAGTCAAATGTCTTCTGTTTGCTGATGATCTGGTGCTTCTGTCACCAACCAAGGAGGGCCTACAGCAGCACCTAGATCTTCTGCACAGATTCTGTCAGACCTGGGCCCTGACAGTAAATCTCAGTAAGACAAAAATAATGGTGTTCCAAAAAAGGTCCAGTTTCCAGGACCACAAATACAAATTCCATCTAGACACTGTTGCCCTAGAGCACACAAAAAACTATACATACCTCGGCCTAAACATCGGTGCCACAGGTAACTTCCACAAAGCTGTGAACGATCTGAGAGACAAGGCAAGAAGGGCCTTCTATGCCATCAAAAGGAACATAAAATTTGACATACCAATTAGGATCTGGGTAAAAATACTTGAATCAGTTATAGAACCCATTGCCCTTTATGGTTCTGAGGTCTGGGGTCCGCTCACCAACCAAGAATTCACAAAATGGGACAAACACCAAATTGAGACTCTGCATGCAGAATTCTGCAAAAACATCCTCCGTGTACAATGTAAAACACCAAATAATGCATGCAGAGCAGAATTAGGCCAATACCCGCTAATTATCAAAATCCAGAAAAGAGCCGTTAAATTCTATAACCACTTAAAAGGAAGCGATTCCCAAACCTTCCATAACAAAGCCATCACCTACAGAGAGATGAACTTGGAGAAGAGTCCCCTAAGTAAGCTTGTCCTGGGGCTCTGTTCACAAACACAAACAGGCCCCACACAGCCCCAGGACAACAACAACAACAACACAATTAGACCCAACCAAATCATGAGAAAACAAAAAGAGAATTACTTGACACATTGGAAAGAACAAACAAATAAACAGAGCAAACTAGAATGCTATTTGGCCATAAACAGAGAGTACACAGTGGCAGAATACCTGACCACTGTGACTGACCCAAACTTAAGGAAAGCTTTGACTATGTACAGACTCAGTGAGCATAGCCTTGCTATTGAGAAAGGCCGCCGTAGGCAGACCTGGCTCTCAAGAGAAGACAGGCTATGTGCACACTGCCCACAAAATGAGGTGGAAACTGAGCTGCACTTCCTAACCTCCTGCCAAATGTATGACCATATTAGAGACACATATTTCCCTCAGATTACAGCGATCCACAAAGAATTTGAAAACAAACCCAATTTTGATAAACTCCCTTATCTACTGGGTGAAAAACCACAGTGTGCCATCACAGCTGCAAGATTTGTGACCTGTTGCCACAAGAAAAGGGCAACCAGTGAAGAACAAACACCATTGTAAATACAACCCATATTTATGTTTATTTATTTTCCCATTTGTACTTTAACTATTTGCACATTGTTACAACACTGTATATATACATAATATGACATTTGAAATGTCTTTATTCTTTTGAAACTTCTGAGTGTAATGTTTACTGTTAATATTTATTGTTTATTTCACTTTTGTTTACTATCTACTTCACTTGCTTTGGCAATGTTAACACACGTTTCCCATGCCAATAAAGCCCTTAAATTTAAATTGAAATTGAATTGAGAGCAATGACGTGGTGCATATATCTGCACATACTGTACGTGACGTAGTACGCAATATTCAGGTACCACTTTTGTCTCGTGAATGCTACTTTCAGAACTACTGGCTAAAAAGTATGCAAAAGTACCAGAGAATCTCTATAAGGTCTCTAGAAGTGCAAGTAATATAACCACCAAATATTTATTGATATGCTGTAATGTGTAAACACATTACCTTTCAGCCAACCTGCTTGCACCAATTCCATGTAATTACAGTAAAATACTGTGAAATACAAACCACATCTCCCCTCAATGAATTTCATTCATTCATCCAGTCAATTATTCACGCATTCATTATTCTACGGTATTGTAATGTGTCATTACACAGTACTTGCTTTGATACTGTATTTAGATTACAGTAGGTGTACTGCAATATGAAATACAGTAACTTACTTGCCACTTTGCTCCTTGTAAGTTACTGTCAAATTCACGTCAACCCCTTTACAGTGTAGCTATCACTAGCTAACAGGGAAAAATGTCATTCTTCTTACATGTACTACTAAAATTAAAAAGCCTTGGATTGGTGTAAACATGGGTGAGAGAGTTTCCACCATATTATTTGCACCGGTCTCAGCGCTATTCCTTTTTAAGTCCAAGTCACATTGAGATTGACTTTATCATTGAAACCTAACCTAACTTATGACCTGACCCATCACCTTATGTATTACTGCTCCACAGTTGCAAGAAGTGAACCCCCCCCCAAAAAAAATAAATAAACAATACAACACTGACGCATGCTCCAACGCATGCTTTCTGTCCTTAACACTAAAACTGAAACTAAATAATATAACAACAAAATTGAAATATTTCAATACAACTAAAAGTAAATAAAAACTAGCATGTCAGGTCTGAAAACGAACTGAAAGTAACTGAATTTAAAATAAAAAGCTAAATAAATAAAAATGAATATAAAAACACAAAACTATAATAACCTTGGTGTGTGTGTGTGTGTGTGTATGCACCTCTGTGTGTCATGACAAGTCCCAATTCTTCCATCTGTATTTCTGTCCTCATAGTGTGTCATTAATGATCACTAATGTGTGTCTGTGTGTCAGTGCAGATCTGGAAGGAGATGACAAAAAAGAACAGTCCTTGGTCTGGGCAGCATTGAAAGGTGCTGGTATATTTGACATTGGCGTTACAAAAACATTTCACACAAATTGATGCTGTAGTGTCATCGATTCAAACAATGAAAACATGGAAAAAACAAAAAAACAGCATGCTCAACTTAGAACGAGTGACATTCCCAAAAGTCTAATTTTTTTAATGGATTCTTTTAATAACATTTTTATAAGCAATAACATATTAATTTTATAGAAAATAAACATCTCTAGGAAATACTATACACAATTATATTAGTACATCACATCTTACATTTAAACAGCGTCAAATACTTATATACACCATTAAATAATGAGAGCATCATAATCAAGAATCATAAGAAGAAGAGGTATGTGGTGTGATGTTTTGCTCTTGTCTGTACTGTACGCCCTAATACTGTATGTGTCCACTGATATGAAGTACTGAAGTACTGTACACTACACCCTAAGGCTGTCTGTGTGTGTGTGGAGAATGCTGAGATGGTAATGGGAAGAGGCTTTGCTACTGTGAGTGCCACATACAGAGAAAAGGAATGAGAGAGACACACACATGATGTGGAGTCAGAAAACGAAAACTGTCAGAAATATGGACATTGTACAACAGTCATGATTCCCCATTTAATGGGGGCGAGGACTGTGATTACCGTTCGGTCTGTCCATTATTAGGACATCCTCAGTCTCTGTACGGTTTGTTTTCAGCTCTATGGTGCTGAGAACTCAAGCCGTATAGGACTAAGAGAGATTCATTGGAGTCGTATCCTTGTCATTTTTATGGAGACAGCAGCCTTTGGTGATGAGATGGGATGGACAGAGATAAGATGATGAAGAACTGTGGTGAGATTACATGACCCCGTGAGATGATCCCAGCCGGGCCCTAAGCCCTTACCTTTAACCTTTATGGTGATGATGTGGCGGTCTACTGTACATCATGTTGTATATGCACACGGCTGAACTTCGACCGGGTGACCCCCAGAGTTTGGGACCTTCGCCCCACATATCCAAATTAGCACGCTACACACTTAGAATGAAGCAGTGTATAAGGCATGCATTCTAAGTAGTATGCCTAGTGTGAATATTGGAACCTTTATTTTTATAAAAATGTTTAATTGAACACAAAGCGGGACAGATACTAACGCTGACTCAATGGTGTCGTATAGCCGTAATATGCACATCAAAATACATATCGGAAGAAGAAGAAGATTGTTATATTAAAATACCGTTATTTTTTCTTTCTGTCAATATCAGAATCATATTTAGAATCTGTTAAAGCACGCAATGTACAATTTTTATAACACTTAAGCGCACATTGAGATACATCCAGGGGAGGGGCGGCTTCTTTTGACGCATGACATCTTAAATCGGAACACGCTCGTTCGCTTCCTCGCACAAGCACACACACAGAGTCGATGTCACACACACACACCGCTACCTGGAACTTGGACAGCATAGCCAGGGGGGGCCTAGTCTGGCCAATCGCAATCCACCAGGTGTCCAAAAATGATAGCGACCGTTCCAGAGGCAGAACAGTGCCACTGTGAATTTAAAACAGCTCCCTGTCTCTCCCCCTCTCTCCCCCCACTCTCTCTGGGGGGGTGGTCTCTAAGTAACCATGCCTGCCAGGTGTCTAGACGCCAGACACAGACAGACAGGGCTGTGAAAGAGTCTCACAAAACACTGCAGTCCGTCTGTCCGTGAAGGAGACTGTCTGTCAGACAGACACTGCAGTCTGTCTGTCTGTCTGTCTGTCTGTCCTCTCTTTCTCTCTGTCTCTCTGTCTGTCTGTCCTGGTTATCAGGGGTGGCTGAGATAAAGCAGTGCTGTTGCCGGGGGTTACAGGGGTTGCTCTGAGGGACCTGCTGTCTAGTGTCTGTATTGCTGCCATCGGTGGTGCCTCAGAGGAGTCCCAGCTGTCCCCATTGGCCAATGAGTCTGTCCCATCATGACGTTTCATCATGACTCATCATCATCAGGTTTGGGTGGAGGGATGTCCTATCTGTCTCTCTGTCGTACTGCATAGGTGATGCTCACTGGGGCTGGGTGGTGGTCTATTTTACAAAGCCTGGAAGACAAAGACACAATTATGTATGAGGGCGATTGCTGTTCACTTCAAAACAAGTGCACAAAGATGATTGTGCTTTCGAGAGTGTATGGGTGAATCTGTGTGTGTTGTGTTATACTGTCTGCAGGTTCAGTAGGTCTCTCTCTCTCTCTCTCTCTCTCTCTCTCTCTCTCTCTCTCTCTCTCTCTCTCTCTCTCTCTCTCTCTCTCTCTCTCTCTCTCTCTCTCTCTCATCTCTCTCTCTCTCTCTCTCTCTCTCTCTCTCTCTCTCTCTCTCTCTCTCTCTCTCTCTCTCTCTCTCTCTCTCTCTCTCTCTCTCTCTCTCTCTCATCTCTCTCTCTCTCTCTCCTCTCTCTCTCTCTCTCTCTCTCTTCTCTCTCTCTCTCTCTCTCTCTCTCTCTCTCTCTCTCTCTCTCCTCTCTCTCTCTCTCTCTCTCTCTCTCTCTCTCTGGACAATATGTACTCATGCCTGCTGAAATAGAACGCACCGGCACTCACAGCACTGCAATGTGTGTGTGTGTTATTCTCCATGGCCAGCACAGAATGGGACCTTTAATTGCCATGGTCACTGTCTCTGCTCTGAGCTAACGTGAAAGCTGCAATGTGTGTGTTCTGCACTACTGTGCAGACATGAAAGCTGCAGTGTGTGTGTGTGTGTGAGTGTGCGTGTGCACGCACCTATGTGCTGGTGTGTGTGTGTGGTTCTGCACAGTGCGGACATGAAAGCTAGCTGCAGTGTGCAAAAGTGGAGAATGGAGGATGCAGCTGGCCAGTGAACCGGCTCCTGTGATAGAACACAGTGGGAACACCTACTAATTGCACTGGTGTGGTGCTTTCTCTCCCCCCAATCCTCTGCAGTCTCTCTCTTTCTATTTCTCTCCCTCCCTCCCTCTTTCTATATCTGAATCGCTCTCCCTCCCTCTCTCTCCCTTTGCCTCTCAGTAATTCTCTTTCTCTTCTGTCGCTCTCTATATTCTCTCTCTTTCTCTCTCTCTATCTGTAGTCTGTCTTTCTTTCTCATTCTCTCGCTCTGTTTTCCCTCCTCTTTCTATCTCTGAGTCTCTCTGTTTTCTCTCCTCTTTCTATCTCTGAGTCTCTCTGTTTTCTCTCCTCTTTCTATCTCTGAGTCTCTCTGTTTTCTCTCCTCTTTCTATCTCTGAGTCTCTGTTTTCTCTCCTCTTTCTATCTCTGAGTCTCTCTGTTTTCTCTCCTCTTTCTATCTCTGAGTCTCTGTGATGTAATGGCCCACTGGTCTCCTTTTGTTCCTACACATCCGCAGAGAACACTAACACAACCTCTGTTTGTCTCCTACTGTGTGTGTGTGTTATGTGTTGTGAGTGTGTGTGTGTGTGTTTGTGAACATTCACATGTTCATATGTTTTTGTGTGAGTTTGCGCAATATGTGCCTGTTGTGTGTGTGTGTGTGCATGCCTGTGCCTACTCTGTGTGTGTGTGTGTGTGTGGCTGTGTGTGCAGCGGTTCTGCACATGCTCTCTGCCCATGTGAGATTGCTGCCTCCCTCCTTTCCTCCCTCCCTCCCTCCCTCCTTTCCTCCTCCCGCCCTCCTTTCCTCCATCCTTTCCTTCCTCCTTTCCTCCTTTCCTCCCTCCATCCCTCCTTTCCCTCCCTCCTTTCTTCCCTCCATCCCTCCTTTCCTCCCTCCCTCCATCCTGCTGGTGTCTGTGTCTGTTTTGTAGAACAGTGAGAGAGGAGAGCAGAGGAACAGAGAAACAGAGGCAGAGTTCCATGGAGACCTGGGTGGGGGTGGTTGTGCCTGGGACTGTGTCTGTGTATCTCTACTGCTCTCTGATTAGGCTGCTCAGCCTGCTAAATTAGCATCGCACAGACCCACCAGCCTCCCTCTCTCTCTCCCTCTCGCTCCCTCTTTCTCTCTCTCTATCCCTCTCTCTCTGTCTTTCTCTTCTCTCTCTCTCTTCTCTCTCTCTCTCTCTCTCTCTCTCTGTGCTTCTATATGTGGGAGGTGAAGAGATGAGGGAGGGGGAGGGGGATAGTATACAGGGACAGGAAAGGAGAGAAGAGAGAGAGGGAGAGAGAGGAGAGGAGTGAAGGAGAGCGCAGAGGGAAGGGGGCAGGGATGGAGAGTGTGAGAGAGGGAGAGAGCGAGGGGAAGGCAGGGAGTGAAGATAGGAGAGGAGAGTGTGAGAGAGGGAGGGAGGGAGTGAGGGGAAGGCAGGGGTTGGGCGGGATGCTTTTTTGATCAGCAGCCAGATTTTCATCCCTGTCTGTCAGTCTGCACAAAGGAGAGGAGAGAGGGATGGGGAGAAGAGAGGAGGGAGGGAGGGAGGGAGGGGAGAGGAGAGGAGAGGAGAGAGAAAGGGAGAGGAGAGGGGTAAGGAGAGAGGAGATGAGAGAGAGGCTGCTGCTTCAATGCACCGCTGCTCCCTGCTGAATGTCAGTACCCCTCTCTCTCCCCTCTCCCTCCAACCCCCTCTTCCCTCCCGCCATCATTGTCTTTCCTCCAGGGTGCAGTGTGGTGAAACGGCCACCAGATGGCGCCTCCCATAAAGCAAACTGCGGCCTTGGAAATCCAAACAAAACAGGAAGAGTGGGCTGCTACTGTCATCACACAACCACTTTCAGTCATAACAATGTACAGCGTGGCTGGCTGACTAATGTTTTCAGAGAGGTGCAGTGTGAGAGGTAGCTAGTGGGATAAAGTGTAGGATGATTTGCCATTTTGTCAAGGTCATTCGTAGGACTACCTGTGCAGTCACATTCCACTACAATAACATTCTTCTTCCTATGCATAGAATGTGTTTGTCATAGATTAGAACATTCGGTGCCGTCATGGATAATAGTTTGCCGAACTCTGTCAATCCAGTTTGAGTTGGATTTATATCCTATGTCTGCTTCCGTTTTAGCTTGGTGCTGACCGGTCTTTTAGAGTCTGTGTTTAGTGATGGGAGGGAATCGACAGACTGACCTCCAGCCTTGCAGAACGCTGTGTGAGACCAATCAGTGTTCAGTGTTCAGGTGACGTTAATAGTGGTGTTAGTGTTAGCGGACTGGCCAGTCAATAGTGCTCAGCGCTAGGCAGAGATGCCTGATAGGCTGTTACCACGGGAGACGTAGAGATACACGACCTTGGTTACACAAATCCTCTGTCTGTGTCTGACTCTCTCTCTGTCCATTTATGTGTGTGTGTGTCTGTCTGTTTGGGTGTGTGTGTGTGTGTGTGTGTGTCTCTCTGTCTGTTTGTGTGTGTGTGTGTGAATGTCTCTCTCTTTCTCTCTCTCCCTCCTACTCTCTGTCACTGGTCACTATATATCATTCTCTGTCTGTCTGTCTGTCTGTCTGTCTGTCTGTCTGTCTGTCTGTCTGTCTGTCTGTCTGTCTGTCTGTCTGTCTGTCTGTCTGTCTGTCTGTCTGTCTGTCAAAACTGAAATTGAATGTATGAATTGTAAAATCACAATATTTTAAATTCCTCACCAGAGGGGATAGAGAGATGGGAGTCTTGGATTATAGGAATGTTTACGGATATCAAGGTATTTCCTTTGCCCTTTTGCATGTGTACAGACGGATTCTGTTAATTTGCTTACCTCGTGTTTCGGACATTTCAGTGAAAAGTTGTCCTCTTGGAACATGCAGCCTGAGAGAGAGAGAACGAGAGAGAAGGAAGGAGAGAGAGATATAGAGAGGGAGAGAGGGTAGTAGGGAAAGAATGATAGGATGAGGCAGGTTGCAGCCATGGTGCACTCTGCAGGATTAAACTGGCCCCTCAGCTCCTCCCAGTGCTGCCTCTGCAGACGTGTGAGGGCTTCTAATCCCCACTGTATCTACTGATGGCGTGAGGTAATACCTACATACAGCATATGCTTATACACAAATGAACACACGCACGCACGCACACACACACACACACACACACGCTCCCTCCACCCCTTCATCCATCCCTCCCCTTTCATCCCTCCTTCTCCCCTCCCCTCTACATCCCTCCCTCCTACTCCCTCCTACTCCCCCATCCCACACTCCTTCTAACCCTCTTTATCCATCCCTCTCCTCCTCTCTCTCCTCTCTCCTCTCTCCTCTCTCCTCTCTCCTCTCTCTCTCTCTCTCTCTCTCTCTCTCTCTCTCTCTCTCTCTCTCTCTCTCTCTCTCTCTCTCTCTCTCTCTCTCTTTCTGAGGGCTCTTACCTATCTCCTTGGCGCAGATGTAGTGGTATTTATGAGGGCAGCCTTTCCAGCAGCAGCTGATGGACGCACCCACTCTCTGGCACTTGGAGCAGCTCTGGAGACCAGACAGACAAACAGAGAGAGAGACAGACAGAGGGACAGACAGCCAGACAGACAGACAGAGAGACATAGAGACATATGTACAGAGAGACAGACAGACAGCAGACAGGCAGACAGACAGGCAGGCAGACAGGCAGACAGGCAGACAGTCAGTTAATAATAAAGCATACACTTGCTGTTGCCAACAATATGTCACTGTGGCCAACATGTCACTGTGGCCAACATGTCACTGTGGCCAACATGTCACTGTGGCCAACATGTCACTGTGGCCAATATGTCACTGTGGCCAATATGCCACTGTGTCCAATATGTCACTATGTCCAACATGTCACTGTGGCCAACATGTCACTGTGGCCAACATGTCACTGTGGCCAACATGTCTCTGTGGCCAACATGTCACTGTAGCCAACATGTCTCTGTGGCCAACATGTCACTGTGGCCAACATGTCACTGTGGCCAATATGCCACTGTGGCCAACATGCACAGTTCCCTACAAAATAGATTAGCACAAGGCAAATGTTTTTCTTTTTTGTGATCAATTTTTTATTTATTTCATTTCATAGTAATGTAAAACCCCAGGGAGGACAGTCATTCCTTTCTGACTGTGAGAGGCTAGAATTATAGATCGGAATCATGTGGAGTTTACTGTATGTGAAATATAGCACTTCAAATATTGACTCTCCATTGGTAAGATGCAGTATCAGTATCAACTGGAGAGAGAGAGGGGGAAAGAGAGAGAGAGAGAGAGAGAGCGAGAAAGAAAGAAAGAAAAAGAGAGAAATCAGCATAGAGAAAGAGGAAGGTCTCACCGTTTCTGTGGAAGTGTGAACAGCCTCTTTCAGGCCGTACAGCCTCCCGGCCACCATGATGACCCCATTGGTCCAGATAGCACAGTTCTCATGGGCCCAGTGTTCCTTAGCCTCAGCCTCCCCCTGCAGTCTCTGGAGCAGGCCTCCTCCTCCACTGATACCCTCCTGACCACTAGCTGTGGCCTCCGCAGCCCTCCTCTCCTCCTGGAGCTGCTGCATCCTCCTGAACCTATCCCGTAGGGTGGGCCGGTGCGTGCTTCCGCCCTCCGCAGGTGCCCTCTCTGCCCTTCTGGGGCGCCAGTGGTGGGGGTGGGGCTGATGATGGTGACCCCCACCACTAGTACTACTACTGCCCTCCTTTGTGACTGTCTCCATATCCCCCTTTTTACTGCCTTCCTTTTCGGAGCTGGGGTCTCCTTCGCTTTTTGGGGTGCTGCTGCTTGGTTCCTCGATGCTACTGTTGGAGCTTGTTGTTTTCTCTTGGTTTTCCCTCGGGGGTTCTATATGTCTTGCTGACAGGATTTTGCGAGGGATGCTATCCTCTGGGTAGTAGGGCCCACACAAATCCCCCAGCTCACGGTAATTTGCCGGCTTTCCACACAGGCAACACGTTAGACACCTGTCAATTAAGGTTTTGTTAACCAAGGGCCCCTGGAGCAAAGCTGAGGAGATGGGTATCGCCTTGGCAACCGTGACTGGGTTTTTAATTTTGTCCGAGCTCTTTTTCCGGGGCTTCTGAAACACCATCTTCAGCTCTTCATTGCGCCTGTTTACGATGGTACAGAGAGAGGCGAAGTCTCTGGAGCTGTCGATACGCACATATGGACAGAAGGAATGTTTGATTCCGCTTTTGGGGGTTTTGCTCAGTACCTGTTTGAGAGAGGGCTCCAGCTGCTTTTCCTCTGACACTGCAGGACTCTCCTTTTTTGATTTCTTTTTCTTGAGTCTGGCCTCCCTCCCTGCAGCCTTCACCACTGCTTCAATCACTTCCATGGCGTCTTTGATTCCCTTTTTAGGACCAGGTTTTTTGTGCACCTTCAGAGGTTTGCTTCTCTGCTGTTCACCTGGGGCTCTGCCTCTCCCTCTCTTTTTGGACGGGGATGAAGAGGGCTTCCTCCCTCGTTTGGAGGGAGGCAGCTGGATAATTTCTGTGGCGATCACCTGCGGGCTGTCTGTGATCTCACCTGGGCCGGCTGGTAGATCGGGCATTGTTGTTAATGTTGTGTCAGTGGGTGTCTGTGCCTCTGTCTCTGTCTGTTGTTCTCCTGTTGTTGTCCCTACCTTCTCGTCAGCCACAGGCCCCTCTGAGGGAGGCTGTCCTCCTTTCCTCTTCCTCCTCTGTTTCAGGTGCATCTCGTGGTTGTTCTTGATGGCCCTCTGCTTGGCCAGCCGCGGCGTGTTGATGATCAGGCTTCCCGTCTCCATGGCGACCACCGTGGCGTCCGTGCTCTCCACCATGGCCCATTTCCTCCTCTTGGTCCTGGTGGGTTTGTTGGCATCGCTCGCCGCTGCAGCGTCTGGCACCCCCGCTGGGAGTGACTCCGGCTGCACCCCCTCCCCGGTGTTCTGCTGCACCCCTCCCTCCTGTTCTGTGTTCTGGACCCCCGTGGAGCTCCACTCATCCCCTGCTACCTCCTCCTGTGTCACCTCAGGGGCGCTCACCACCGCCACTGGGGCCTCGCTCTCCTCCGAGATGGACAGCGACACAGGCTTTGATGTCACTTCCTCCACTATCGCCTCTGTGCTCTCGGGCTGTGGTGTTGGCAGGTGTTTCTTCGAACCAGTGCCCAAGTTTATTTTCTGAACCATGGCCTCGTATTTCAGACCCCTGCCTTTGCGCGGGGGGAGGTACTTGGTTTTAGTGGGACACTGAGAAGGGACACTGGGCATTTCACTAACCACATCACAGTCAGTCATCGTGAGAGGAGGGTTATCTTTGGTCAGCACAGTGATCAGAGAGGCCTTGAGGTGTCTGCCTCGCTTTAGCCTCCTCTTGGGGCCTCGGACACCCATCTCCTTAGGTTTGACTAATGGAGGCTGGTTGGCCTGGTTGGACTGGTTGGACTGGTTGGCCTGGTTGGACTGGTTGGACTGGTCAGACTGGGGAGTTTCAGGCTGTGGCTGTTGTGGTTGTGGTTTTGGTTTTGGTTTTGGACCTCGCTTTTTCTTCACTGGAGGTTCTAGAGGCAGAGGACTGGGTTTTCTTTTGAGTGGAGGTACAGGTGCAGTTATAGGAGGTACAGCTACAGTCGGTTCTTTAGGTTTCTCAGGTGGAGCGACAGGTATACTGGTGTCTGTTTTACTGGTGTCGGTTACACTGGTGTCTGTTACACTGGTGTCGGTTACACTGGTGTCTGTTACACTGGTGTCTATTTTACTGGTGTCTATTACACTGGTGTCTATTTTACTGGTGTCTGTTACACTGGTGTCTTTTACACTGGTGTCTGTTACACTGGTGTCTATTTTACTGATGTATGTTACACTGGTGTCGGTTTTACTGGTGTCTGTTACACTGGTGTCTGTCTGGTTAGGAAAGACAGGGAGGGCTTGCTCTATGCTCGTACGTTCCTCATTTTCTAACACTGCATTGGGCTTTGTTATACCTGTCAGGGTTTGAGTTAGGATTCCCTCAGATTGCTCCTTCTCTTTCTGGGGGGGCTTTCTGGATCTCAGGACCATGTTCTTTCCATCCTTGCCTGGAGCTTTCACTTCCTGGTTCCCATCACCTTGCTGACTGTTGATGCTCAAGCTCTTCTGGCCTCTTCCTGGACCCCCTGTGATGGGTTGAATGGGACCTTCCTGTTGTGCCAACTTCAACTTAGAGCCTGTGCCCCTGGGACGACCACGGGGTGCTCCTTCAGTTGGTTTTGGACCTGGTTTTGGTCCTGGTTTTGGACCCGATTTAGGCCCTGGTTTTAGACCTGGTTTTGGGCCTGGTTTAGGCCCCGGTTTTAAACCTGGTTTTGGGCCGGGCTTCGAACCGGGCTTCATACCTGGTTTTGGTCCTGGTTTTAGACTCGGCTTTGGACCTAGTTTTGGTCCTGGTTTTAGTCCTGGTTTAGGCCCTGGTTTTAACCCTGACTTCAGTCCCGGTTTTGGGCCTGGTTTCGAACCTGGTTTTCGCCCTGGTTTCCGTCTCTCAGGGGGCTGGGGATCCTTAGGGGTTGTGTCCTGCGTGTTGAACGAGCGAGTGCACATTCTGGAGCGGGAGCCCTCAACCAGCAGTTTGGGTGTCTCGCTCGTCATGATTATGTCCTGGTGAGCGGCCATGTCTATCTGATCGGAGAACAGAGGACTCTTGCTGGAGGGCATGCAGGGTTTCTGGGGGGGCAAAGAGGCACTCTCCCCCTCTCTCTCCACACTCAGCTGTCTCCTGAATTCCACACCTGAGTGCATCAGTCTCCTCCTGCCTCGGCCGTGCTTCCGGCCGAAAGCCTGCGGGTGTGCAGATGGGGCCACGGTTTCCGGCTTGGCTGAGGGGGTCACAGCGCTTGGGCAGCTGATGCCCAGCTCCATGTCCTCATCACCTTTCTTTGGCGAGGGTGGGGTGTTGGCCCAGGAGGGCGCTGAGTGCAGTATCGACTTCCCTGGCAGCTGAGGGGAGTCAGGCTCCAGCACGTTGGAATCGCTGCGATCGATATGGTCCCTGGTGTGAGCCGGAGCTGGAGGTGTTGCTATCTCACTGAGAGCTGAGAAAACCATCATGGCCGAGTGAGACTGGGGTGGAGTGTCACAAATGGCTGACCCCATTTCTGGGGATTCTGCTGCTGCTGCTGTTGGGTCTGTTTGTGCTGCTTGGGTTTCTGTCTCTGCAGGCTCTGTGTTACGGTAAGGCTGAGCCAGGCTCTGGCCTTCTGTTCTGCTGCACAGCTCTCCAGAAGGCTCCTTCTGTGGGCTCGTTCTATTGTTGAGGACCTCCTCAGTCGATGGCAGGCTCTCACTCTCTTCTCCCTCTCTCTCCTCAGTAGACAGAGGAGGAGATATAGAGTCCTGCTGCCTCTCCTCCTCCCCCTCCTCATCCTCCTCTTCTTCTTCTCTGCTCTCTCTCTTCTCTGAGGCAGAGAGCCTCTCATCCAAAGCCTTGCCCCGGGGGGTAGGGGATATGTTCTCAGAGCTGTCTTCCTTCTCTGTTAAATATTGATTTTGGTCAAGATCACCCCTGGAAATAAAGGGTGATGTTTTCACTGAGCTCTCAGAGTCGGTGGGAGATTCGGATTTGAAGGCCTCCGATTTCATCTCCTGGCCCAGGTCTCCCTTGTGGCTGGAGTCTGAGAGGCTTGGGGACTTATCCGCCGAGTCCCCTTTGCCTCTGTCATATTTGTTTTGTATCTCATGGTACATGTTCTCGTTGCAGCAGTAGCTCTTTCCCTCGGTCACTGCTTTGTTGATCTTGCTATACAGAGCTGGGCCTTTCTCGTCCTCCGGCCATTTCTCCTGCTTCTCGGAGGTGTCTGTGACATCATCGCCGCCTCTGCAGTCACGCTCGCTGTCGGGAGTCTTTTTCACGCCATCGTCCTCGTAGTCTGCCATTTTCTCCGTCCAGGCCAACTCCTCAAAGTTCTCCTTCAGTGGCATGCCGAGACGTTGGATATCTGGAGGGGACTGGCTCTCCTGTTTCATGGGGCTGGGGACCGTCACACTCAGGGGGGACCTCTCGTCACCCACGCTCTTCATGGGGGTTTGTGGGGGGTCGTGACCACCCTGTGACCTGGGGTCAGGGGTCAGGTTGTCCCTGGAAGCCACGCTCTGCAGGCCGGACACAGAGTCACCAGACCGGGTGGACATGTCGTCCGGAGAGGTCATGGAGCAGGATGAGGCCGTGTCCAGGCCCAGGTGTGTGTTGTTGGGGGCCTGAGCTGGGCTCCTGCCCTGGCCGCAGTAGTAGTACCCCCTCTCCAGCTGCTCGTCAGAACTACTGGAGTATCCCCCCTCCTGCATCTCCATGGGGACGAGCTGGTGCTGGTTGGTGCTGTAGGGGTCCTGCATGGGGCCCCCACCGTGCTGACCCTCGGGGCCTCCTGGCACTCCCTTGTACTCCTCTTCCTTCTTGGAGGAGCCGCCTCCACTGCTCCCAGTGCTATTGCTGCTGTTGCGCTTGCCCCCCTTTTTGTTGGCGACCATGGCCTCGGAGAGCAATAGCTGCTGCACGTTGTTGGAGATGTTCTCCACCTGAGAGGTGAGGGCATTCAGGCTCCACAGGCTGGGGTTGGCAAGCAGCTTCTCAGAGAAGCGCTCCTTCATGGAGACCCCCTGCGTGTAGCTGTGCTGCGGGGTTGGGTGGGCCACGTTGGGGGACGGGGACGGGTGGGAGCGCGGCGGCATCAGCAAGCCCTGGTCCTGCAGACCCGCTGAGGAAGAGGAGGAAGAAGAAGCCGCCCCTGGGGTCATTGGTGGCTGGCTGTACTGGAAGCTCTCTGGATTGGTCATCAGAGGGGAAGGGGTGGAGCTGTAGGAGGGTGAGCGTCCTACGGAGCGTGCAGGGGAGTGGCTGGAGGCGGGACTACATGTCTGGTAGTACTGCTCAGGGGATCTGACGGACAGCTCGGACAGACAGTAGTTCTGCTGGGGCTGGCTGAAATGTTGGTATTTAAGGTGGGCCTCCTGGGAAGTGGGCATACCTTGTAGTGGGGGCTGGGACTCGTAGCCACCCCTGGAGGGAGTCTGTTGGTAGATGTAACTGTTCTGGGGTGGCGGTCGGTATCCCCCCTGCTTCAGACTGCTGTGGCTGCCCATCTGCCTAGCGTACTGGGAGCTGGGTGGCATACTATATCCCTTGTAGCAGTGGGGCATGGGGCTGCACTTCTCCATGTAGGAGGAGGAGGAGGGCGAGGGGGACGGGGGATGCTGGGGGTAGTGGAGGTGGCTCTGGGGGTACATCAATGGGGACTGGCCTGGGTTTGGGGGATGGGGTTGGTGGTGTGGGCTGGTGTAGACTGGAGCAGAGGCCTGGTGGGGCTGGTGACACTGGCTCTGGGAGTGAGCCAGCATGTTCTGGTCCAGATACTGGGAGGACCCAGGGGGACCCGGCTCCATCCTGCCTACCATCTCCTGCTCGTACTGAGCTAGCTGAGCTGGGTCGTCCCACTTAGACTGCTGGAGGTGGCCCTCGCTCATATACTGGGCCGGGTATCCCCCCGGGCCCATGTGATTGCTGTAGCCGCCCGCCTGCATATGCTGGGGAGGTGGAGGAGGCACTTGGCTCCCCCCACTGTAAGCCTTCTTATCATGAGGCGTCGAACCTCCTCCACCACCCACACCACCACCACCACCCACACCACCTCCATTGCCTTGGGGGTATCCAGGGTATGCCTGCTGGCTGTAACAATCCTTAGGTCCAGGAATGGGTCCACTTC
>NC_139989.1:56305739-56315739 GCF_964263955.1 Coregonus lavaretus | reverse complement strand
GGAGGAGGAGGAGGAGGGGGAGGAGGGAGGAAAGAGCATTGTAGATAATATTTCATAGGGCACTATAGGGAATAGACCATTTGATATACAGACTCATTTGGCAATACATAACTTCTACCTAGACACATTTGGTACATGGCTTGACCTTAGTGAATATAAGGACAGCCTCCTGCACCAAACACAACACTCGTCCCTTTCAGATGGGATCTCTTTACAGTTTTTTCTGAATGCTTAAGCGCTAATCGTGATTCTTGTAGCACAATTTCTAAAACTATTAATACGTATAGCAAAACCACTCACTGAGTTTGCAAAACTAAAAGCACAAACACTGCTTTGCACTCAGTTTACAATTTTGTAACACACACTTTGCAAAACTGTAGGCACAATTCACTGCACAACACTCTTTTTGCAGAACTTTAAACACAACTCACTGCTTACACTCAATTACCAAATTTCCAACACACTCCTAGCAAAATTATACACATGTATGGCTATCATTAACACTATTTTGCCAACTGTCTGGCACACTTGCACATGTGAAAACTGTTGTAGATAATTAGTTCACTTTGCAATCAGCCTAAGCACTATAAATAAGCCACAGGTAAGCTGTCTGTGTGGAGTACAATGGAAGGAGCAGTAAGAGGGAGAAGTGAGAATCAGAGGAGGCCGAGGAGGCCGAGGGAGAGGACGTGGAGTTGAAGAAGTTGGAGGAAGAGGACGTGGAGTTGAAGAAGCGAGAGGGTTAGAGGAAGTTAGAGGAAGAGGACAAGGAGGAGCAAGAAGAGGACGTGGAGGGGAAAGAGGAAGGGTAAGAAGAGTAAGAAATAGAATAACTGATGACATCAGAGCTACAATAGTGGACCATGTCATCAACCATGGGATGACCCTGAGGGAAGCTGGCCAACGGGTTCAGCCTAATTTGAGCCGCTACACTGTGGCAAGCATCATTAGGACATTTCGAAATGAGAATCGGTAACTACTTTGTAGCACTGCCATACTCTAATGAGAAACACAACAGTACCATACATGCAAAAATACTGAAATTGTTACTTTACAGAATTGCTAGACGTCCAGATGTTGGGGGCAGAGGAAGAATGTTCACTCCAGAGCAAGAGACCCATATAGTGAACATGGTGATTGCCAATAATGCAATAAGACTGCGCGAAATACAGCAGCGCATAATTGATAATGACACCATCTTTCAAAATATACACAGTGTAAGTATTTCTGCACTAAGTCGTGTACTTGCGCGCCACAGAATAAGAATGAAGCAAATTTACAGAGTTCCTTTCGAGAGAAACACAGAACGTGTAAAGCAACTGCGATATGACTATGTGCAGGTAAGCTATAGTGTCATTGGTTCTGAATTTGGAAGTGCATACTGTAGTGCTGTGCATGGGCCTGATGTGTTGCATTTGTTTTGTCTTGTCCAGAGAGTGATGGAACTAGAAGCAGATGCCATGGGACATGAGCTACTTTTTGTAGATGAGGCCGGTTTTAACCTCAGTAAAACCAGGAGACGTGGCAGGAACATTATTGGACACCGTGCCATCATCAATGTCCCAGGACAACGTGGTGGTAACATAACCATGTGTGCAGCTATAAGCCAAAATGGTGTTGTTCACCATCATGCAACCTTAGGCCCATACAACACTGCACACATTATTGCATTCCTGGACACCTTACATGACATGCTCACTGTTCAGAGACCAGAGCATACCCGATATGTCATCATATGGGACAATGTTAGTTTCCATAGGGCTGCTTTGGTCCGCAACTGGTTTACAGACCACCCATTCTTCATGGCACTCAACCTCCCTCCATACTCTCCATTCTTAAATCCCATCGAGGAGTTCTTCTCTGCCTGGCGCTGGAAAGTGTACGACCGTCATCCTCATCAACAGGTAGCCCTTTTACAGGCAATGGAGGAGGCATGTGGAGATATTGACCAGGCATCATGTCAGGCCTGGATACGGCATTCAAGGAGATATTTTCCCCGGTGCCTTGGACTGGAGGATATCGCATGCGATGTGGACGAAATTTTGTGGCCGGACCCAGAAAGACGACATGATGTAGGCTGATTGTTTTTCTTTTTTTTGTGAAATTACTATTTTGTGTTCTGACTTTGTCTTGGTTTTGATGAGTGTGAATAAACACCAATACTTGAAGTTTGGATCCTTGTATGTTTACATGACACTATGACAAAAGTATGACCTCAAATTGACATCTGTACACAGAGAAAGCAAAAGCCAGATGTGTTTTGTATTCATACCATCAGTGTGTAGTTGGCACATTGTGTGCTTAGTAGATGATGGCTTGTGTTTACTGTTTGATACGAAAACACCATTTTTAAGAAGGTGTGAAGAGTTAATCTAGCTGTGTTCGCTTTTGCAAGAGAACTACAATGTTTTGATAATTGGGTGAAAGGTTTTCTTATTTGTGTGTAGAGTTTTGCAAAAATAGCCAATAGTTACAAAAAATGTGCTTAACCAATCAGAAAAAACTGTAAAAGTGATATGCAAATGAAGGTAGTGGTGGGCCAGTCACAGTCCCAGCTGGAGGAGGACGTTATCATATTCAGATAGGATTCATGAGGAGAAGCCCTCAGGTAAGGCTAGCAGCACTCACCGCTAGTGATACACAGCAGTTCCCTCTCCATCCCCCTTTCTCTCTCTCTCTCTCTCTCTCTCTCTCTCTCTCTGTTGCTGGTATTTCGTTTCCCGGGCGGTGTGTTTGGGATCATTGTCATGCTGAAAGACCCAGCCACGTTTCATCTTCAATGCCCTTGCTGATGGAAGGAGGTTTTCACTCAAAATCTCACGATACATGGCCCCATTCATTCTTTCCTTTACACGGATCAGTCGTCCTGGTCCCTTTGCAGAAAAACAGCCCCAAAGCATGATGTTTCCACCCCCATGCTTCACAGTAGGTATGGTGTTCTTTGGATGCAACTCAGCATTCTTTGTCCTCCAAACACGACGAGTTGAGTTTTTACCAAAAAGTTCTATTTTGGTTTCATCTGACCATATGACATTCT
This sequence comes from Coregonus lavaretus, assembly GCF_964263955.1. Taxonomy (NCBI): domain Eukaryota; kingdom Metazoa; phylum Chordata; class Actinopteri; order Salmoniformes; family Salmonidae; genus Coregonus; species Coregonus lavaretus. Next base: position 56,312,702 of record NC_139989.1, on the reverse strand, counting down.
CCCAATCCTCTTCTGGATCATCCAAATGCACTCTAGCAAACTTCAGACGGGCTTGGACATGTACTGGCTTAAGCAGGGGGACACGTCTGGCACTGCAGGATTTGAGTCCCTGGCGGCGTAGTGTGTTACTGATGGTAGGCTTTGTTACTTTGGTCCCAGCTCTCTGCAGGTCATTCACTAGGTCCCCCCGTGTGGTTCTGGGATTTTTGCTCACCGTTCTTGTGATCATTTTGACCCCACGGGGTGAGATCTTGCGTGGAGCCCCAGATCGAGGGAGATTATCAGTGGTCTTGTATGTCTACACACACATTTTGGCTAAATATTTATTTTTTTAATAACGGAAATATCACATTTACATAAGTATTCAGACCCTTTACTCAGTACTTTGTTGAATTACCTACGGCAGCGATTACAGCCTCGAGTCTTATTGGGTATGACGCTACAAGCTTGGCACACCTGTATTTGGGGAGTTTCTCCCATTCTTCTCTGCAGATCCTCTCAAGCTCTGTCAGGTTGGAATGGGAGCGTCGTTACATGGCTATTTTCAGGTCTCTCCAGAGATGTTAGATTAGGTTCAAGTCCGGGCTCTGGCTGGGCCACTCAAGGACATTCAGAGACTTGTACCGAAGCCACTCCTGCGTTGTCTTGGCTGTGTGCTGAGGGTTGTTGTCCTGTTGGAAGGTGAACCTTTGCCCCAGTCTGAGGTCCTGAGCGCTCTGGAGCAGGTTTTCATCAAGGATCTCTCTGTACTTGCTCCGTTCATCTTTGCCTCGATTCTGACTAGCCTCCCAGTCCCTGCCGCTGAAAAACATCTCTACAGCATGATGCTGCCACCACCATGCTTCACCGTAGGGATGGTGCCAGGTTTCCTCCAGACATGACGTTTGGCATTCAGGCCAAAGAGTTCAATCTAGGTTTCATCAGACCAGAGAATCTTGTTTCTCATGGTCTGAGAGTCTTTAGGTGCCTTTTGGCAAACTCCAAGTGGGCTGTCATGTGCCTTTTACTGAGGAGTGGCTTCCGTCTGACCACTCTACCATTAAGGCCTGATTGGTGGAGTACTGCAGAGATGATTGTCCTTCTGGAAGGTTCTCCCCATCTCAACAGAGGAACTCTAGAGCTCTGTCACAGTGACCATCGGGTCCTTGGTCACCTCCCTGACCAAGGCCCTTCTCCCCCAATTGCTCAGTTTGGCCGGGCGGCCAGCTCTAGGAAGAGTCTTGGTGGTTCCAAACTTCTTCCATTTAGGAATGATGGAGGCCATTGTGTTTTTGGGGACCTTCAATGCTGCAGCAATTTTTTTGATGCGCTTCCCCAGATCTGTGCCTCGACACAATCCTGTCTCGGAGCTCTACGGACAATTCCTTCGGCCTCATGGCTTGGTTTATGCTCTAACACTATGGGACACTGTGGGACCTTCTATAGACAGATGTATGCCTTTCCAAATCATGTCCAATCAATTGAAATTTCCACAGGTGGACTCCAATCAAGTTGTAGAAACATCTCAAGGATGATCAATGGAAACAGGATGCACCTGAGCTCAATTTCAAGTCTCATTGCAAAGGGTCTGAATACTTACGTAAATAAGGTATTTCTATTTTAAATTTGTTATAAATTTGCCAAATGTTTTTGCTTTGTCATTATGGGGTATTGTGTGTAGATTGCTGAGGACATTTTTATTTATTTAATCAATTTTAGAATAAGGCTGTAACGTAACAAAATGTGGAAAAAGTCAAGGGGTCTGAATACTTTCCAACGGCACTGTATATATCTCTCTTTCTCACTCTCTCTCTCTCTCTCTCTCTCTCTCTCTCTCTCTCTCTCTCTCTCTCTCTCTCTCTCTCTCTCTCTCTCTCACACTCTTTTATATAACACATTTGTACCTTTCTGTTTTCGATTGGAGTTGAATATGGGTTTAATAAGGGTGCTTGAACAGCTAAAAAATAGTCCTGTCCGGTTTCATAAGCACTCCATTTTGGAGCCCTGCCGGGTTCGCCAGTCACAGTGTGATCTCCCTATGAGAAGTGCGACTGGCTGAATAGGGCCCCCTGCTGAGTAGGCATAAACAGGCACGCAGGCACACACACACACAGACACACACACACGCACATGCACATGCACACACCATCTGCATAGACAGCCGATACACACACTACTCCATACACACATAAAACACACACACACACACTGTTCAAGTCTCAGCATGAAAGAGAGAGATGGAAGAAAGGGGAAGAGAGAGAGGAATGCATTTAACTCCACATGTAGTTATCTATTTGGGGGTTAGGGTTTTGAATTCTGATATGGCCATGAAAGCTGGATAAAGATGTTATCTATGCTGTGGAATGAGCTTCCTGTCAGTCCAGAAATGGGAATAGGAGATTGGACGGCCATTGGCTTGTGTTTGGTGGTCCGTCTTGGCAAGCACTTCACAGGCCATCTCCGTCTCTCTCTTTGATTGACAACCCCGCAGCACCCAATGACCTTTCCCCGAGAACAAGCCTTGCACCGGGACAACGCACCACATTCCATTGTTACCGTGGCAACCATAGAACCACTCACAGAGCAGAGTGAGGCACAAGCATGCAACACAGGTGGCATGAAAAACACACAAGTACCCTCAGGAAAGCAATAAACACACAGGGGATTGGGGAACTAGTTTCAGCTGGAAGCTATGAGGTGGTGTAGACCAGAGTACACCTTTTAGGCAAAGGGCACGGAGCACTCCTACCTCGCATCAGCGCATTCTGATAGATGGAATGGAAAAGTGTGAGTGGTCTTCTACTGCTCTCTCTTGTCACTGTAACTGGTCACAGGGTTTATTATTGTAGCAATGTACAAAAAGGACATTCCATTACTTAAATGGTGCCACGTGTGAGGGGAATCTCTAGCAGTATTGATAGGTAGTAAATGAATTGACATAATTGCTGTGTTTACATCAGAGATGTTGCATGGAGTTTTGAGGACATCTCTGAAAATACCTATTTTTATTAGTCATGATAGTGTAATGTTGTCTTGACGGTCGCCAATGTTCTCTGAGTGTTCCAAGATCAGTTACCTAGAATGTAATACTATAAACCATTCAGAATGGCTGTCGTACATTCTAAGAACATCCTAGGAACATTTTAAGAACACTCCACAATGCATCAGAACTAATGGAACATCAACCTTCGAACACCATAATAAAATGCCTGGAAACAGCACATTGCTTTCACCCAGTTCTCTTTTACATGTTATGTCATTGACTGTTGGCTTTGCCATTGTCCTTGTCCTACAAAGCCATACTGAACTTAACACTGAATCCATCGTCTCCTTCATATGGAATGCTTTTTGGGTTTTGCGTAGTGGTGTAAAATACTAAAGTAAAAATACTTTAAAGTACTACTTAAGTAGTTTTTTTTGGGTATCTGTACTTCACTTTACTATTTATATTTTTGACTACTTTTACTTTACTTCACTACATTCCTAAAGAAAAGAATGTACTTTTTACTCCATACATTTTCCCTTACACCCAAAAGTACATTTTGAATGCTTAACAGGATAGGAAAAGGATCTAATTCAGACACTTTTATCAAGAGTACATTCCTGGTCATCCCTACTGCCTCTGATCTGGCAGACTCACTAAACACTAATGCTTCATTTGTAAATGATGTCTGAGTGTTGGAGTGTGCCCTTGACTATCCGTAAATTAGAAAAACAAGAAAATTGTGCCGTTTGGATTGCCTAAAGTAAGTGACAGAAGTAAATTATTAATACTTTTACTTTTGATACTTAAATATATTTTTGCAATTACATTTACTTTTGATACTTAAGTATATTTAAAACCAAATACTTTTATACTTTTACTCAAGTACAATTTTACTGGGTGACTTTCACTCTTACTTGAGTCATTTTCTATTAAGGTATCTTTACTTTTACTCAAGTATGACAATTGGGTACTTTTTCCACCACTGGTTTTGCGTGTCAAAAAAGCTTTTAATTTGACACGTCAAATTATAACACAATTCTATTATAGAATGTTGTGTGCTGAATTTGCACGTGCAAGCCAAGCGCCACGACTACGATCAGTAGCACTGTCAAATATGTACAGAAAAAAAGTCTACAAACAAGCACACACACTGGCCATGATGTGTTTACAATACCGAGTTGGTAATAATATTATTTGTTCGACCGAATGGGAAAACGTCTGTGTGAGAATTTGAAATAAGATCACGAGCAGGTTCAAAAATGTTTGCAAATGTCTTTGATACAGATGTAATTAGAAACTTCTGGGGTAGTTATGTAGCTTTAGCTTGGTACCTAGCTAGCACCAATGCAACCAGCATGAAAACAATGACCAGTAGAAACTGCAGTCATTTTCAATATTCTTAGCAATGATTTAGGAATCCATGTGAGTAAGTATTAGCTAGGTAACCACTTGTTGTTCTCCTATTGAAATCGAACTTCAGTTCATCAAAATAACTAGCTAGTCAGCTACTTAACCCTGTTGCCTAAAACTAACGTTATAAGCAGCCAGCTAGCTTCAACTGGCTATTGTGGCTTGACCGGACTGGGTTATGTGTTGTAAAGCTAGCCACAATAAGGATTAGGCACAATAGTGGAATTTGGGGTTCACCTTCAAAATAATAGTTCCTCTTTGAAAGTGACGCAGAAGGTTACAATTGGTGGAATCATGCCATGTTTGATGTGGTTGCAGTGGTGCTAGCTAGGACTGTACCGCTAGCTATCCCAGAAGTTTCTAATAACATCTGTATCAAAGACATTTGCAAACATTTTTGATCCTGCTCGTTTGATCCTGATCTTATTTCAAATTCTCACACAGACGTTTTCCCATTCGGTCGAACAAATAATATTATTACCAACTCGGTATTGTAAACAAATCATGGCCAGTGTGTGTGCTTGTTTGTAGACTTTTTTTCTGTACATATTTGACAGTGCTACTGATCGTAGTCGTGGCGCTTGGCTTGCACGTGCAAATTCAGCACACACAACATTCTACACTCTAAAGATTATGGGTTCATTATGGGTTCAACAAGGGTTCTTCTAAGATCCTCAAAGTTATTTGAAGAACCTTAGGGTTCTTGGCACTGAGAATGGCCCCAAAAAGGTTATTCCAAGAACCCCATAGGAGGTGGGGTTCATCGAGGAACCTCCTTTGTTGGTGGGGGTTCTTGCAGGAACCTAACTGCCCAACTGAAACATTTGGATTTGAATTTGAAAGGACAGCAGGTGCAGGCACTTAACTGAAAAATGTAAAGATCTTCTCAATTTAAGGTAAGGTTTGTCCCTTGTATGATCTAAATTGATATTGTTTTATGATGATACCATCTATCTTTTCATATTTGTGCAAATCTTTCTAAAACAGAAAATGGACACAATTCAATGGATATCAATCAACAAAGGTAATAATATGTTGAAAGCTAGCTGTATTGGGTGCAGATGACTGAACTGCTCACTTTTGTGTCTGTGTCTGCAGGTATACAGACGAGGAGGCATAGAAAGGTATCTCAATTTGTATTGGTATGTTATGCTGATCACATTTACCATCCTCCTCCCTTACCTCTTCAATAAATATCCCATAGGCCTCTACATTATGGACAAGGTACGTGTATGAAAACCATTATCAAAACAGTTTTTTTCATTCACATTCACCACAAAAACCAATTTATGAACTCTGTCGTACGCATGTTTTGTTAATCATCTGTATAATTACAATTGTTTTGGATTCACAGACTTCACCCTCCCTATACCTCTGATGAATATAACAGAAAACCTGTTAGATCACCATGCACTGCAAAATCATTCTGGCTATGGATACGGAGAACATCAACACATTAACATCAACATGCCAGAGGATATACCCATTGGACTTGGGGCTCTGCTGGGAGTTTACCTCATTTAGATTTTTTTATTCTGCTTTGCCACTAAAATCATAATAAACACTGAGAACTAAAATATTGTGTTATTGTTGCTATTGTTATGCGTATTATTATTAATAATAATAATAGGGGAGGGGGGGTAGTTAAAAAATTAACCCCAAAAGGTTCTTCAAAAGGTTCTTCAAGGATCCATTAAAAGGGGTTCTTTGAAGAACCCTTTTAAAGGGTTCTTCAAAAAACTTATAGGGGTTCCCCCACAGTTCTCTCTTTCTCTTTCAGTCTCTCCATCCTTCACCACTATCTCTCCATCTGACACTTTACCGTCATTAGCACAGAACCTCTTCTTTAGCTTTTACCCTTTGTATTTATCATTCCTTTTCTCTCTTTCTCATTCTTTCTGTCTTTCTGTCCTTCGCCCTTCTCCGTCTGATTAGCGGTCACCTCCAGTGGACAGCTGCAGAACTGGCCCTTTGAAGGACTAAACCTGGCTTTGTTGACATGGTAACGCAGTGATGAGTGGAGCGGAGAGAGATAGAGAGGGAGAGATAAAGAGAGAGAGGGAGAGACCAAGAGAGAGAGGAGAACAGGATGGGAGAGGGGAGAGAGAGAGAGGGGAGAGAGTGAGAAAGGGAGAGATAGAGAGGAGAGAGATAGATAGAGGGAGAAGAGAGAGAGAGAGTGTATGTGTGCTTTTCTGCCTCTTAGTGCAGGACTGATGTCATTGATGCCGTATACACCATGCCAAGGTGTCCCCAGTATATTCAGGTCTTTTTTAGACAGCAGTGCCTCCAGGCTCTTCCCAGAAGGTGCCCTTGATATCCTGCTCTGTCTCTCTCTCTCTCTCCCTCTCTCTCTCTCTCTCTCTCTCTCTCTCTCTCTCTCTCTCTCTCTCTCTCTCTCTCTCTCTCTCTCTCTCTCTCTCTCTCTCTCTCTCTCTCTCTCTCTCTCTCTCTCTCTCTCTCTCTTCCCTGGACCTATCTCAAGGTGAAACAGGGGAATCGTTTACTTTGCACCCATCACTGCTCTGAATGAGATGCCCATCATAGAGGGTGGTAGAAATGTGTGTGTGTTTGCAGGTGCTTGTGTG